>NC_064620.1:406924852-407227883 GCF_023898315.1 Schistocerca nitens
AATTTATGAAAATTGGTTTTTCACTTCTCGTTTAGATATGAAGAAATGTTTGTTGTGAAATGTATGTTATGCTGTGAAAATACCTCCACAAGAACGCAAAAGGCATGATTCACAAAAACTGTTGACTACACCTACCAGAATCGCTTTTTAGCCAAAAGTACATTCGGAAAATACCATTCTTATATGGCCTTAATTAAAGTGAAGAACTTAGAAGGTGTAGCATAATATGAACAACACAAAAATTCGATCAAATAAAATAAAAATCTCTGCAGACCATGCAGTCTACATATGCAAAGCATTAAGCGCTATGCCAGTTCACAATAAAATTCCAACTTCTTCTGAATAGAATTCAGCAGATTTACCATAAAAGCCCAACTTCTTCTGACTTGTATTCAGAAAACCCAACATTTATATGGTGGAGTATGGCTCTCGCATTTACTTTTAACTTCTTTGTCTCCATTATTCGAACTTAAATTTCTAGTTAATAATTTGTCTTTTGTGTGAAGATATCCATGATGCAGTTTCTTTGTGCATCAATGAATATATGTAATATGTTTGTCAAAGAGGTACTATTCAGTCAAATTATATTATGTGCATCCACTTCATGAACTGTCACCATTCGCATATACACATGGCAGTATTTGACCACATATTTGCTCTAGACAAAACATAAATTGAATAAGTCAATTGTAGCCTCAGGACTATGCTCCTTGTAATGTTATGGGTCAATATGCCTAGTCCCTGATTAGGTGGAATTTTCTACTAGTTTCTAAAGTATGCCAGTGAAAGGTTATTTGATTCCTTTTAGGTGTAACATATTTGTAAAATGACAATTGATTGATCACCATTATTGTGATATACATTTATTACTAGCATTCGATAAAGACAAATTTTGTCATTCGTTTGGTTATGCTGTAGTTAGTTATATTCTCGGGGTTTATTACTCCGAGATCTGGTATTCAAAATAAGCAAAGTAACTAATATGGTAATCACATACGATGTGACACTTCATACGTAGTTGTTACTTCGTGGTAACAGTTGATCAGTGTAACTAGGATGCATATGAATAGTAGCTGATAATTTGTACCTGGACTACAGCACTTTATTTTTTAAACTTTTTTATGTTATAAATGCCGATTACATTATGTTTATATTGTGGCTGGGTTTTGTTTTTACACACCTCATGTTTTGTTATGCAATGATAATGCTACTGTTAATACTATTGGCATTAACTAACAGGAATCCTTCTGTGTCAGCTGTTAACCTTCGCGACTATTATAACTGGATATCACCTTCTCACCTGGAGGCTGTCTACATACTGACGACTGCGCATCTGGATTCTGGTTATGGGTCAATGCAAAGATGAGGAATGGGATTTTATATCTGATGTCGTCATATTACCATTGTCTTGTAGCCTCTAGTAAACCACTTTAAGACACTTGAAGCTGATCTGAAATTCAAAATCATTTGTAAATGAAGAATTATTTACTAACACTTCTTGAAAGTTGAACCATGAGTTTCTTCACAATGTCATCGAATTAAACAAAGTGATGGTGAAACGTAGGGTCTTCAGAAAGTAAGTTATAAATGTTGCCCCATTGCAAAACAACAGTGACAAAATGTCAGAAGACAAGAAATGTTTCAAGTTTCCTGAAGACACAGTTCTCATGCAGTTCTCCCTTCTGGTGCATAATACCAGGTGCATCACATTATGGGAGCGAAATGACGTTGCATCTGGAAACGTACTTCATAGTTGAAGGATGGATGACAGTACGATTTTTGGAAGTAACACTTCAAAATTGGACACAGATTCACCATGAAATTCTGGTGGTATATGGACCAAATGTACGTCGCATCCAGTAGTAGTGAAATAGTGCCAACGGTCACACGAAGGCTGCGGTCACTTCAGTGATGTTTATCGGGAAGTTCACGTCTTGCACCATGACATTTCCATCTTTTTTGCAATATAAAAGAACATCTGGAGGGAGTTTACCAATGGTGAGGACATTCACACAGCAATTGTCGAATGGATGAGAATCATAGAGCGGATTTCCATCGAGGAACTTATTATAGACTTGGTTGAGATGTGGAAAAATTGTGTGACGTGTGTGTGTCACCTTGAAGTGAGTGTTGTATTCAATGAAAATTACTTGGTCTGCCTTAATAATGTGTAATGTAATTTTTAAAGGTCTCTCATAGAATTGGGTTAGGAGGTAAGGCACTAAAAGTAGCCAATGCGTTTTGATACATAGGCCGCAGGGCAACTGACGACGTCCCAGCTAGAAAGGATATAAAAAGCAGACTGGCAATAGCAAGAACAGCGTTTCTGAAGAATGGAAATTTGTTACCTAATACAATTTTAAGTGTTTCGAAATCTTTTCTGAAAGTATTTATCTGGATTATAGTCTTGTACGGAAGTGAAACATGGACGACAAGTATTTTAGGCAAGAAGAGAGCAGAAGGTTTAGAAATGTATGCTACAGAAAAATGTTAAACATTAGATGGGTAGCTCGAATAACTAATGAGGATGTAGTGAATGTATTTTGTGGAAAAAGAAATTTGTTCACAACTTGACTAACCTTCTGAGGTTAATTAAAAATTAGTACATATCTTAAAGGCACTTTACTTACAATGTGACCAGTTTCGCTCTTTGCATAGTCATTTTCAGACCTTCAAAACTGTAATATGAGACAGGATATGAATTAGAGAGATGCATAAAAAGAACTTGAAAACATACATACACCCATATTAATGTAAAATGGCTGTACACGGAGCAGGAACTGCTGAATGATGAAAGTCAGCTGTTGGAGAGAACAATGCAGCTATTTTGTGAATACAGGAGGCTGTACTGACAGCATGATGTCAGCGTTAATAAGATATAAGTCGAAAGAACTATATACAAAATGTTGTATTTGTAAGTAAGTAGAAACTCAGAATTAAACAGAATAATTTTATAATAAAAAGGAAACAGCTTGTTAAAGCAGCAATCGTCAAATAAATATACTAAGATCTTTGAAAAGGAAACATGAATACATCGCAGTCGTTTCGTACAGGTTGCCCTCGAGGGATATACTCGAAAAATAATTACGATGTTGTCAGTTTCTATGGAGATGGTGGACGCCTTTCGAAAGATTTAGCAGCAGGGCGATTACCAAAGACACGACGGTCAGCACCATAGGTGACGCCCAGCAGACGACATTTCATCTCCTTAGAAACCAACGACATCATTATTATTTTTTCAGGTTTTCCTAGAATGCAAGCTATACATAACGAATGCGACGATTAGTTGTTTCGCTTTCAAAATTCTTAGCATATTTACTTGACAGTAGCTGTTTCTTTTTTATTGCAAAATTATTCACGTACTTTTGACTTTCTGTTTACTAATAAGTGAATAGTGCCCACCCGGTTGGCCTTACGATATAACGCACGGCTTTCCGAGCGGTAAGGTGCGCCTGGTTCCCGGCACGAATCCGCCCGGCGGATTTGTGTCGAGGTCCGGTGAGCCGGCCAGTCTGTGGATGGTTTTTAGGCGGTTTGCCATCTGGCTCGGCGAATGCGGACTGGTTCCCCTTATTCCGCCTCAGTTTCACTGTGTCGGCGATTGCTGTGCAAACAGGTTCTCCACGTACGCGTACACCACCATTACTCTACCACGCAAACATAGGGGTCACACTCGTCTGGTGTGAGAGCTTCCCTGGGAGGTCCACCGGGGGCCGAACCGCACAATAACCCTGGGTTCGGTGTGGAGCGGCGGAGGGGTAAAGTGGACTGCGGTAGTCGTCGTGGGGTTGTGGACCACTGCGGCTGCGGCGGGGACGGAGCCTCTCCGTCGTTTCTAGGCCCCCGGTTAACATACAATACAATAACTAAATATGATTCTTTCGACTTATACCTGTCTAGCACTAACTTCATGGTGTCAGCTTTAGGCTCAGCCTCCAGTATTTAAGAAATAACTGTACTGCTTTCTCCAGCAGCCTGCTCCGTGTGCAGCCATAAGCCATCAATATGGGTGTATGCTCAGCCTCCAGTATTTAAGAAATAACTGTACTGCTTTCTCCAGCAGCCTGCTCCGTGTGCAGCCATAAGCCATCGATATGGGTGTATGTTTTGTAATTTTATAAGTAATTTCAAATTCTTTTTATATATCCCTGTAATTCAACTCCTGCATCGTAGTACAGTTTTGAAGGTCTGAAGATGATGGTGCAATGATCGAAACCAGTAAGTATGTAATAACCTGCCTAGGAGTTGTAATGGTTCTTTATTTGCGAAACCATTACCACCCACCAACCCTATTTTTCGATACCGTAGATTAATGAATATTTTTCTACGTAATGTTCATATTTTTCGCTCTATTCAAATTTGGTTTCATTTTTATGTGTACGTACGTCGATATTTTGAGATGTTGAAATCGATATAATAATATCTTTGTACTTATTGTTATCTTTGATGCTGGTTTGTGACTTTTGACGTGGAAGCGTACAGAGTAGTCAGGTTTTTGTGTTGAATCTGAACAGTCTTGTGTTGGAAAATGAAAAATGTTGTGTAATTTATTAAGAGCAGTAACGGCCGCGAAATTGTAAGATGAAGTAATGCTCTGAACATGTGAAAGTATAAAAAGTTTAATAAACGTGAATTTTTGTGAAAAGTGAATGTCAAGAATATTTTTCAAGTGACCATTGATTAAAAAAGTATGAAGCACATTGCAATGAAAAACATAAATCATCAAATTAATCCTGACAGATTGTCTTCGTAAGTTCTTCAAGTCGGCGTCATTAACATCCGAGTGCCTTTCGCACAAACAGCGACAGCCATGCTGCCTAGACAACATTTTTAATTGCGAGCCAAAGCCAGAGCGAGATCGTCGTTGAATTGCAAATACATGATAAGTGATATTATTGTTAATTTTCTTCAGTGACTGTAATCAATTGATGCAGCAATACCTGCCACATTAAAGACATTTTAGTTGCGCAATAAAAAGATCATACTTCGAGTGCACGACGTGATAATTTTTGAACCAATTAACTATTAGTGGAGGTATTGTTATAGAGTCTACACCATTTTATAATTTCAATATTCTGTTTTGATCGATGACATTCTCCAGAAATATTTTCAAAAATAACGCATTCCGAGGCATCAAGAAAGCATCAGTGTGAGCGATAAAAATATTAATAGGAGACTAACGTTCAAATACAGTGACTTGCTTAAATAGATGTAGGTTGCAGGGGTCATACAAAGATGAAAAGACTTGAACAGTGGTCGGAGTGATGACCAAGCCAACAGCAACAAGAACACGAATTTTAACGCCTTTGATGTTACTGGAGACAGATCAGCATACCAATTTCCTGGTGGTACCTGTGAAACCGTCGTGCCCTGATTTCTATGGTTTCTGCAGCGACGCTTCTGCACGCCGCATATTGCAGTGCCTTCACACGGAGCGCGCCTTCCCGCCAGCATGGTAGGCCTCCTGCAGCCGCTGGCGCCGCGCGGTCTGCAGAGGACGCCAACATGGCGGCGTGGCTGTGCCACTCGTGGCAGCGAACCACGCCGGATCGATGCCCGGGCACGCTCGCGGCCCCGGCTGCCGGCACGGCAGGAACTGGGGCACGCGGCGCCGCTGCTACCGCCACCGCGACGCACAGCGAAACACTCCAGTCCCCCATCACATGACAGAGAATCTTGAGAGAGCCAACACACGAGCGAAAAATTGCTGGCGATATCGCAGACGACATCGTTTGCAACAGGTCGTTCGATTTAACACCGCCACACATGTGGATTTACCCAAAAATTTCAACCAATGTTTCGAATGTGTCAAGTTCTACTATGCAAAATAAAGTTGGACAGTGTCCGTCTCGGTAGCTGCGGGGTCAGCACGGTAGACTGCTGATCGAAATGGTCCGGATTTCTATTCCGGTTGGTTCCGAGATTTTGTGTGCTCGGAGACAGTGATGTTTTGTCCTTATCTTCGTACCGTCATAACTGTCGCGAAAATCGCCTGCACAACGTCACATGACAACCATAAGCCTTTGTAACTTCATCGCTCTGCCGAGGACGCTATAATGGCGGCGGCGGCATTGATGGCGATGGCTTGACCCTAATAAGTGTTCTGAACTGTCGAAACACACTGTTATTTCGTCTTTTCACTGCTGACACGGCTGTATGAGCTCGTAACAAAACATAATAAATTAAAAGAAAAAAAGGCACTCGTAACGGAATTTACCTCGAGTGCTTATTTACATATTTTATTTCCATTTTAACATTCACCGTGGTCTTCCGGCAGCGTCATTGTCTAATAAATAAAACGTTCTGTGTCGTGGGTTCGAACCCGTCCACTGCTTAAACTTTGTAGTAAATCATCAACAATGGTGGACGAAGACTCCTGGCATAAGAAATCACCATTGTCCTGCCAACGGCTCTGTGAAAGAGGGTGGGGGAGAGAAGAGAGGCCGGCCGCGGTGGTCTAGCGGTTCTAGGCGGGCAGTCCGGAACCGCGCGACTGCTACGGTCGCAGGTTCGAATCCTGCCTCGGGCATGGATGTGTGTGATGTCCTTAGGTTAGTTAGGTTTAAGTAGTTCTAAGTTCTAGGGGACTGATGACCACAGATGTTAAGTCCCATAGTGCTCAGAGCCATCTGAACCATTTGAACCAGAGAAGAGAGGTTCAGCGCACTCTCTTTCCCTCGGGGTGGGAAATTACCTAGAAATGGCGGAAGAATCAGCAATGATCAACGGCTTGAGTATGCAGAAGGCAATGGAAGCCACTGCATTAAGGCACATAATGTATATCGACAGGGCTTCTCGCCTGTAACTGAAGAAGAAAAGTCCCATGGTAATATCTCCACTGGCAAAAGATTTCGGATTTGTCTCCCGCATTCCGACCTCAGAGGAGAAGGTGGGGGGGGGGGGGGGCTTTCAAGGGGAAGATGACCATGAGGAAAAGTGTGGAATAATCAACGGCAGTATAAAGTTCTACGAGCCGAAGCATGAAATGTCAAAACTATGAACGGAAACGCAAAGTCTCACTCTAGATATAGTAGGGACAGTGAAATGGAATGGAAAGAAGACAAGGATTTCTGGTCATACAAATATTCGGTAACATTAACAGCAGTAAAAAATCGTATAACGGGAGTAGAATTCTTTACTAATAGGAAAGTACGGCACAGAATGAGCCTTGTGAACAATATAGTAATAGGGTTATTCTTATCAGAATCGACAACTAAAATTTATGAAAAGGAATCATTTTATAACATATTTTAGTTTCGATGTTATTAACCGATAAGTAATAGTTCTAAATGTACTGTTAGAACTACTTTTTTTTAGAAACACTTGAAATTACGAATGATTTGCACACTTCAAGTTTCTATTATTAATTACGCAATCCTGTACTGTTTACTATGTTCATTTCTGGGTTTATGGTTTATTTATGAAATAATAATCGAAATTAATAACGTAACGATTACGATTAGGAATTAATTTGTTAAGGAAAATTGTAAACCCTTTGGAATATTATTTCCGGAGAGTTTGAGAATAGTAAGCTTGCCTATGATATGGTCGGACGTATTTTTGTATAATAGGTGTGAAAAATGTAATTTCGGCTTTGTTAATGTGAGAAATCAGAATACTACATGATATACTAAAATGCAAGAAAATCAGTCGAAAATATTGGTATCTGGTTTCGCAGGACAGAGAGGATCAGGTTATGGTTGTGGAAAGGGGCCAAAATGATTTACTGTCGGTTGGACAAAACACACAGACCTTATTTTCCGAAAAACGCTTGATTGCACATGCCCTTAAAAGTATTCAAAACAATACAGCTGATAGCCCGAACACAAGTTATTACAATTATTTTAAGGAATGCAAGCGGCTGAAGGCCTTACTTAAAATATTTAAGATAAAGGTTCGGCTGAATGCCACATACTGAACATAGAACAAGTCTAGGCTTAAGGCTTGAATAATAAGGATTTCAAATAGAGCAAAATCGCCTTTTTTAAAAATAAGTTTTAAACAAATCACTCTAGAAACCTTAATTTAAGTCTCCTGAAGGCCTTATTTTAAAATTGAAACAAACTAAATTAACAGGTGGCTGAAGGCCTCGCACAGTACTTGAGACTGAAAGAATATCACGATCTAAAAACAACAGAACAATGGTGCTCAGAAGTGTTCCAAGGCTCAGACAGCGAAGAACTGAAGTTAAATAATTGAATGGCAACCCAAACTACGGACGGTCCACGGACACACCAACAATTTAACCAATTCCCTTCCGTCCGACCAACGACACAACGAAGGAAAATATCGGTCGAGGACGAGGATAGGAGCCGGCCGCTGGTGGCCGAGCGGTTCTGGCGCTACAGTCTGGAACCGCGTGACTGCTACGGTCGCAGGTTCGAATCCTGCCTCGGGCATGAATGTGTGTGATGTCCTTAGGTTAGTTAGGTTTAACTAGTTCTAAGTTCTAGGGGACTGATGACCTAAGATGTTAAGTCCCATAGTGCTCAGAGCCATTTGAACGAGGATAGGAACAGCACTACGTCTTCAGAAATTGGCGTCTAAAAACAGCCCAGGGAGCAACAACCCACAAATGAATGAAGAGCTATCACAATAGTTGAGGTTTCATAACAGCTTAACTGATCACTCAGCTTCAGCGTCCAGGTTCGGTGGGCAACGAACTTTGTCGCCCTCGTAGCTAGCGCCTCACGATCCGACAGCGCGTACACACCGCCAGCAGTCCGGGCCTGGGCTCGCGCCGCGGAGACTTCCTCGCTGCTCCGTCCCAACCGACTGACCGCCTGCAGCACGCAGACAGCATTACAATAGCTTCTCAGTCGAACCACACAAGCTACACACAGTTCCACGAAACACTTCCACAAACAACTCGAACAATACTGAAGCCAGTGACTGTGGAACAACAAGCACGAAACACAAGTCGACACACACGGAGAACCCAGAAGCGGTCGGCGACCAAATACACATCGTCTGATGAGACGACTGACTGAATGACCAACCAAGGTCCAGCCCACTCAAGCCATGTATGTCGGCAATTGTCGGGCGGGTCATGGCTGTCCGGACCACACTGCTGCTCCGCCACAACTCCCTTGATATTCGTTCGCAACTCGGACACACGACGACAAGGAGACACTGGCTCGGACCCAACCAGGCAGAGGGGACCCGTCATCTCTGCACAAGAAAGGACTCGACCCAAGTCCAGCAACATGACCAACTAAATGGGCCCAGAAGCGGTCAGAAGACCAAATACACGTCACCCGATGAGGCCACTGACCGAACGACCAACCAAAGGTCGTCCCCGCTCAAGTCTCCTTCCGCCGGACAGTACATATGTGTCGCCAGTGGTCGGCGAGTACTGGCTGAACTCCCGACTGAACTCCCGACACATGACGACCCGGAAATACTAGCGGTCGCTCCAAAGGTATTACGATAGTGCTCTTATCGATAAGCGCTGCTGCTGCCACTCAAGGGCAGGAAAGGCAGCAACTTAGTGACGCTAGAAAATCGAATAAGAAATGGGACGGCAGTACAGCAAAGACAGGATATCAAGTAATAAACGGCACGAACAAGAGCCGCGCACGGCTCAAATATAGTCACGTAAAAAAATTTGCAAGCAACAATCTTCCAGTTTACTTAGTTCAAACCAACCATGAGGATCTGAAGTTAGATTTTCAACTTCAAGAGCCAGAGTCACAGACAAGAACTGCAGCCATCTCAACATGACAAGCTAAGTAAACTGGAAAATTTATTGTAATCTTCCCTCCTCTCAAATGTTCATAAAAGACTTTTCTTGTCAATTATTTGGACTGGACATTGTTTAATGTGGACATAGATGGGAGGAGGAAGGAGATTACAAGACACAGTAAGATTCCAGCTGCGTTACATCATGGTCAGAGATTCCTAAAGCAGATATGGGTTTGTAAGACTGACGTATATGCAGGTGTACTCAGATCACAATTTAGTAATGATTAAGAGTACACTGAAGTTTAAGAGAAAGGTCCAGCAGAAGCAGTGTGGAACAGAGTGGGATACTGGAATACAGAGAGATGACGAGACGTCTTTGAAGTTCACTGAGGATGTGGATGCTCTGATACGGGATAACAGTGGAATGCAGTTCAATCAAAGAGGAATGGACATCTCTAAAAGGGGCGATTTCAAATGTTGGCAGACAAACATGAGTATAAGAAGTGTAAGTGCCAAGAAACCTTTGGTAAAAAAAGAAATATCTCAATTGTACGACGAAGGAAGTACCAAAATGTAGAGAGAAAGGCAGGATACAGCAATATAAACCCATTAAGATCTAAATAAATAGAAAGCCTGAGGCGAAAACGCTGCAAGATTTATGTGAAGGATCGATAAAGAAATTATCGGTGGGAGGACTGAGTCGTCATATAGAAAATTCGAAAAAATTTTCTGTGAAATTAAAAGCTAGTGGCAACATTAAGAATACAATGGGAATTCCAGTGTTAAATACAGAGGAGAGAGCGGATAGGTGCAAAGAGTATATTGAAGGTCTCTATGAGGGGAAGGACTTATCTGGTGTCACGCTAGAAGAAGAAATTTGAATCTATCCAAATGACGTAGGGGTCCAGTATTGGAGTCAGAAGCGCTCTGGAAGACCTGCAATTAAATAAGGCGGAAGGGACAGTTAACATTCAACAGACGTTTCTAAAATCATTGGGGAAGTGAAACCGAACCACTATTCAAGTTCGTGTGCAGAATGTATGATACTGGCGAAGTGCTATCCTACCCGTAAAAACATAATATACACAATTTCGAAGACAGCAAGGGAAATACGTACGAGGATTATCTCACAGCCAGATTAATAGCTCATGCATACAAACAGCTGACAAGAATAATCTAGAGAAGAAGGGAATAGAAAACGGAGGATGTGTTAGATGACGATCAGTTTGGCTCTAGGAAAGGTAAAGACAACAGAAGCAGTTCTTATGTTGTTCTTGATAAGGAAAGCAGTACTGAAGAAAAATCAAGACACGCTCAAAGGATTTGCCGACCTAGAAAAAGCATTCGACGATGTAAAATCGTGCCAGCCGGGGTGGCCGAGCGGTTCTAGGCGCTACAGTCTGGAACCGCGCGACCGCTATGGTCGCAGGTTAGAATCTTGCCCCGGGCATGGATGTGTGTGATGTCCTTATGTTAGTTAAGTTTAAGTAGTTCTAAGTTCTAGGGGACTGATGACCTCAGCAGTTAAGTCCCATAGTGCTCAGAGCCATTTGAACCATTTTTTTGTAAAAACGTGCAATATATTCAAAATTCTGAGCAAAAATAGGGGTAAGCTATAAAGAATGGCATGTAGCATTCAATATGTACAAGAAGCAATAGGGAAGAACGAGACTAGAAGACAGAACGAAGTGCTCGGATTAAAAAGAGTATGAGAGAAGGATGCAGTGTTTCATCCCTACTGGTCATTCTATACGTAGAAGAAGTGGTGACGGAAAGAAAAGAAAGGTTGAAGGGTGGAATTAAAATTCAAGGTGAAAGGATATCAATGATAAGATTCGCTGATGTTCTCAGTGAAAGTGAAGAGGAATTACAGGATTAGCTGAACGCAGTGAACTTTCTGATAAGCACATAACATGGATTGAGAGTAAACCGGAGAAGCACAAAGGTAATGAGAAGAAACAAAAATGAGAATAGCAAAAACCAACATCGGGGATCACGAAGCCGACGAAGTTAAGATCTTCAGCTACCTTGTGCAAGAAGTGACTGTTGGGAGGGTGGAGGTAGAGATGATTTTGTGACAGGAGGTAGGGTAGACGGGGTTCCGTTGTGCCAGGGTACGGTTGTGAGAGTCGCCATATTAGCCAAACAAAAAAGAATAACGTGGAGAGTGGGAGGGAGACAAAAGCGGGGTGCCTGTCTGGACTTTTGTCACAGTATTGCGTCAGCCGTCGCGCGACAATAACGTGAGCAGCGGTCTACATTACTTTTCAACAGTCAAAAGTAAGTTTCTTGATTCCATTTCTTTTAATGATTGTTGCTATATGTGTACTGATAAAGCAATGAGAGTTTCTTCTCGTTAAACGTTAAACATTAGTAGTTTAATATCAGTGATTGCTTCGCACGTAGCAAAATTTTGTATTGCCATTGCGATGTTTTTTTTTTTTTTTTTTTTTTTTTTTTTTTTTTTTTTGTGGAGGAGTGCGTTGGGTACGGTTGTGACATATTTTCTGGGTACGGTTGTGACATGTTTTAAGCGTACGGTTGTGACATATTTTCTGGGTACCGTTGTGACACGAAGATAATTATTTTTTTCTAGATGCCCAGAAAGAGGTTGAGGAAGACTGACAGAGGGCAGTGTGGCATTACAAAATATGAAGACGCTTATAAAGAATTGGAAAGCGGGAGTTCTATAGGCAGAGCCGCGGAAATGCACGAAGTGAGTCGCATGTCTTTGCTACGATACATTCGTAAACGCGATGGAGTCTCTGCAGGCCAGAATGAAGACAGCGTCAGCATGGGATATGTCGCACATAATAAAGTGTTCTCTGAGGAGCAGAAACAGCAGCTGGCACTTTATATAACACGATGCGCAGAAATATATTTTGGCCTTTCTCCGAAAGAGGTGCGGAAGCTAGCTTTCGAACTTAGTGCTAAATACAATCTGAAGCGACCTGCTACTTGGCTCGAGAATGAGATGGCTGGCGAGGAATGGTTTCGTTCATTCATGAATAGAAATCCTTCACTCTCTGTTCGTGTAGCTCAAGCAACTAGCCTTTCAAGAGCAACGAGCTTTAATAAAACAAACCTAAAAGCTTTTTATGACAATTTGCAAACTGTTATGGACAGACAGAAATATGAACCACAGGATATATACAATTCTGACGAAACAGGCGTCACTACTGTCCAAAAACCTGACAAGGTAGTAGCAAGACGTGGGGTACGCCAAGTGGGACCTCTTACTTCAGCTGAGCGAGGCACATTAGTCACAGTTGCTTTTGCAGTAAATGCCTTGGGGAATACTATGCCTCCTCTATTTATATTTCCACGGGTTCGTTATCGTGATCATTTTGTTAGGGATGGGCCTGTAGGATCAATTGGGACTGCAAATCCTTCAGGATGGATGCAAGATGAATCGTTCTATTTCTCCAACATTTTAAGAAATTCTCTAATGCTTCTCAAACGCATAAAGTGTTGCTATTGCTTGATAACAATTCCTCACACATTCACATCAACACACTGGATTTTTGTAAAGAAAATGGAATCACATTGCTTTCATTTCCTCTACACTGTTCGGACAAACTTCAACCCTTGGATAGATCTGTGTTCAGACCCTTCAAGAAAGCTATAAATACTTCTTGTGATGGCTGGATGCGGAGTCACCCTGGAAAAACAATGACAATCTACGATACACCAGGTATTATCAAAACTGCTATGCCTCTGGCTTTCACACAATCGAACATTCAGGCTGATTTTTGCAAAACTGGTATTCACCCCTATAATCGTAATGTATTTCAAGAAACTGACTTTGCATCTTACTTTGTTACGAACAGAGCAAACCCTGAAACAGAAAAGAACACTTGTGCAACATCATCTCATGAAATGCACACACCGAACCCTGAGACTGGGAAAAACAATGCTGGAGTTAACAATGAAATACCACAGTTTTTAACACAAGAATTTGGCTTTTCACCATCGTCTAAAATAGAAAGACCTGACTCTGGAGAGAACAATCCTGAACGCAATGATGAATTGGAGCCACTTCCAGCTTCTTTATTATGCGAATCTTCAATCCCAAGTTCAAGTAGTATTGAGCTAACTGCGTCATTCTCAGCCACTCCACCTGTTTCCTCGCCTGCAATTGTTCGGCCTTTTCCTAAGGCTCCGCAAAGAGAAACAAGAGGTTCCAGAAATAAAAAGTCAACCATTTATACAAACACGCCTGAAAAAGAGGCAGTTAGGCAAGAATATGACGAAAAAGAAAAACGATTGAAGGCTCAGCAAGTAAAGAAACATCTTACTGAATCAAGAGGAATAAATAAAGGAAAAAGAAAAAACAAAGCAAAGAGAAGGAAGATACCACCATCGCCATCGGATGAAGAAGATTATTTCTGTCTGGTTTGCTTAGGCCCATATTCAAAAAGTAGGCCTGGCGAAAAATGGATAAAATGTCAAGGAAAATGCGAGCTCTGGTCCCACTTGGAGTGCGGAGGTGGCAGTCGGTTTTACATTTGTCATAATTGTGATGAGTCAGACTAGATCTCAGTGTTGTACTTTTGCACTTTTAGAACTAAGAATCAACCTTATATTTCTACTGTTCTTTGTTTTTTTGTGTTCATATTTACACAAATGCTTAGATTTTCCTTGAATAAGACATTTTAAGATTTTTGTTTCACTGGTTTTTATAATGCCTATTTATTTATATGTTTTGTATTTCAACACACTTATTATATTGTATATTTTGATATTTTAGTTAAATTCTTTTGCTGATTGTAATATGATGACTATTATAATAACAGCTATAGATGCTAGAGTTCCTTATTAATTACAAGCTATTAAAGTGTTTCAAGATTATATTTCTTTTGTTGCATAAAAGTTAAATTTTTACAGAAGAAGATTATGTTACTATTATGTTAGATATTAGTTGCAATAAAACTGATTTTATATTATTTTGATGCAATATTTAACGTGTCACTACCGACCCCAGGTACTGTCACAACCGCCCCTGGGGTGTGGTCGGTTGTGACATTTTTCATTTTTTTTCTAATTTGCTCCTATAACCATTGTAACTAGCGACAAAATTTTAATATTTTCATTTAGACAAATGTACACTGTACCATAAAAAACATTTTTACTCCATCTAACTCGCATAGTAACAACAATATAGGGAATCAAATGAAAATTGTCACAACCATACCCAGTCTACCCTACTCTGCCAGTTCGCCCCCTGCCACCCATTCCAGGTCCACCCGTTTGCGACGCAGACAGGCCTTGGTGTTGGACTCTGTGACGCGATTACGGCCACCTCTCCCAGTAGCGGTTTTCGTTGTTCAGTAGCGTGCGAGAAATCTGCAACAGGCTGATAGAAGACGTCTCTTTACTGTACTCAGGAAATCGAGAGTGAACGTTACGTACACCATCGATCCGTCTAGCCGACTGCCTTCCGAGTTAAAATGCTGGGGTGTTTATAGAGTGAAATAGTAGCTAATGTTTACCCGATGTCACTTTCCATGACCGCGTAGGTCTTACTACTACATAGATACGCTTAAGGAGTTTGTTATAATATAAGACTAGTTCGTGAAAGCTGTTGATGTGCGTTCGTTTCATTAATGATAACGTTTCATTCTTCTTCAGGCCTTAAATGACTGTGAGGGGGTGAACTGGAGTCCCATACACGATCCCATCAGAGGCCAACGTTCATGAACTGTCTCCTGAAAAACGCTGTAAAAGCGACATTGTTTCTGCAGTAATCAGCTACCAAATCAGTAGCTAATAATTGCAGACACAATATCGCTTTTACAATATTCTACTAAAGTCAGTTTACAGTCTTAGGCCACCGACGGGTTCGTTTACACGAGTAGAGTTCACACTCTGAGAGTCGTATAAGGCCTGAATATGGTACATTGAGGCACTGAAGCTGGTTGCAACATCGGTACGGCGGTTGTGGATGTTTCATTTTATTACACAGGTGGAAGACATTCGAATACTCTCCCTATAGTCCCCTTATTTCCTCATGCCATTGTCACGACTTTGGTCAATTAAAAAAGACCATGAAGGGTCGACAGTTCCTGTCGTACGGGGATGTGGAGCAGGCAGTTTGGGGTTTCTTCACGCAGCAGAACATGTTGCTTTACCAAACGTATACCTTTAACTTGATGCGTCAGTGGGATTATATACTCACGGCGATTTTGCCTTGTTAGCGTTCTGATTCTAGATTGTACGGCCTGCGAACGGAAACTTCTTCATCGCCCCTTGTAGTATTTTGTCCGGTGAGTTCATATGTACTGGTAATCATAGTTATTCTCATAATGTGAGAAACAGTACATGACAGACTCACAAATTGTAATATTAGTATCTGCTTCGATAGCTTAAATATACTTACATTCGATAATCTAACCATGCAGGTTCATAAAATCCATCTATGTAAAAATTTCTTAGATCGTCGCTGAGCAGCGACCACCTGATATTTTAAAGAATACCTTACGCGCCACGGCGCGGAATACGAATTCTACATAAATTGTATCAATAGAGATATTTTGCGTTTCTTATTTTTTTGACAGCTGAAGAATTGTAATCCTCCTCTGTTAACACAGCCGTGATATTTTTTAAAGACGGCGGACGCGTATGTGGCGTGTTCCGCAATCACTAATTATTTATTATATTACTATTGTGCAGTGCTATGTAAGAATTTATGTGTGCAGCTAAGATGAAATGTCGAAAACGTTAAAGGACTTTATTTAAAGAAACAGCCAGCAAGATATAAAATTGAAATGTACGGAGCCTATTGTTAGAATTACTGACTAGGGTAATTAAATTGGTTATTGTGCTCTCAAATGCTGTAGTGCCTGCTTATTACTTAAAGTATTTCTACACTATCTATCTCCTATTAATGGCAACAGATATCACGGTGTTTTTATAGTTTTCATACAGCTACCAGGGACCGACTGCATGTCGGCAAACGTCATAGTTAAGGCAGAAGGCGCATTGCAATTTACCTTGTTTGTGATTGAAATCCAACTTCTTTCAATGTGTGGTGTAGGATAGCAAAGAAAATTTCCAGCTCTGTCTGGTCCCTTAGGTTTCTCTGTACGTAGTTGCTATGTCTCATATCCGGTCGCGATCGAACATGATCACGACACAAATAAATTAGGTGGCAATGCGAACTCTGTTCTTAATCTTGAGAACGCTACGCCTTCTGCAAACGATTTCAGGTGAAATATAGATAAACTATAACTTACAGTACTTAAGTTTTTTGAAATGTCTTTGCTCTTCCCGCCAAGAAGTGGAGCAAAACTCACAACAGATTTCTGAATCTTCACAAGAGAATAGTAATTTGATCAAAATTTAATTTAAAAAAAACACCACAAAATATTCATCTGATTTTGTCCATTATAAATGGTTTTTTGAAAGCATGTGACTGTGAATGCAATGGGTTTCTTTCTAAATAACTTTTAACTTTCTGCTACTGTCATCATATTTTTTTCATGTTTTACACGACGCGTTTCGGGAAATAATCCCCATTTCCAAGTGCAAAGGGAAAACACATTACAAAATGGGAATCATTTCCCGAAAAGCGGCGTGTAAAACATGAACAAAAGAAAATAGTGACTGGCAGCAGAAAAGTTATTTATAAAATAATACGCACTTAAAATGGTAATGTCTTGTACGAGTTTTCGGTGTGTATAATTTCTCGTCTGATGCTACAGCGGTCCTGAAGGCCCTAAAGTACCAAGCTTAATAAAACACTAAATTAGTTTCCACGTGAAACATGCAGTCATTAGGACGCCAGGAGAGTAGCCTGGACCGGTATGACGCAGATACGCCATCTGAGCCACCCCCAGCCCGCAATGCGAACGCACCGTGGCCTTGCCTCGCTTTTACGCCCACGCTTTGCAGGGGCGCCTACCGCCCACAGCCCTCTGCCCCCGCGGCGCCTGTCGCCGCCGCTATTTTCGTGGCCGCCAGTCACCGATGCAGGCGTAGGTGGCATCGGCAAACTTCCCCCACCCAGCGCTGATGACGACACAGCGAGCAGATTGGAAAGCCTTTATCTCCCCTTTTTTTTCTCTTTGCATTTTCCCCGACGCTTTTAGCCCGTGGTTTTTCAACTGCCGTTTCCATCAAAAGTCTTACCAGCGAGCGATGGTGGCATTCGGACATGCTGTTTCCTTCGCTTGAGATTCCTATTTGAAACAGAAATCAGCTATGAAATGTATTTGCCAAAGAGTATTATAGAGTTTGTAGAGAGTACGATAAGTTGTTTGATTAGTAGTGTGTTGTTAGGTGGTTAGCTTTGTGGGTGGACAGCAGTGGAAGACATTTTAGGAAAACACGTAGGCGAAGGATACACAAAAGCAGGAGGGGCACGCGCACACGTCTGCCTGTTCTCGTTTTGGTGCTTTTGCCCAGAATTTATGTGGTTCTCTGCTGTATTAACTGGAAGGCTTTGCCTTCATCTGTTTCGATTTTCTCTCGTTTCCTGGTTTTACAACACGTTTTTTTTTTTTTTTTTTTTTTTTTTTTTTTTTTTTTTTTTTTTTTTTTTCAAAGCGATTTCTTGTCTGTTTGTTCCTCTGAAATTTCGCAATTCGTTTTGAACCAATTTCCCGAAGATTCAGAGACTTGAAACCTTGAGTGTAGCACACACATCGATGACAATACTACAGGGTGTTTATAAATGAATCTCGACCTTTTAACGCTTTGTAATATCTATTATATTAAACTTACAGTTATAAATGATACTTCAAATGAAAGAGCAACTCAAATAGTTTTACCAAGAACCTTATAAATGTTCAATGTGAGCACCATTTGCCACACGGCACACACCAGGTCTATAGCCGAGTTTTTCCCAAACGTTGCCGGTCGGTGTGGCCGAGCGGTTCTAGGCACTTCAGTCTAGAACTGCGCGACCACTACGGTCGCAGGTTCGAATCCTGCCTCGGGCACGGATGTGTCTGATGTCCTTAGGTTAGTTAGGTTTAAGTAGTTCTAAGTTCTAGGGGACTGATGACCTCAGTAGTTAAGTCTGATAGTGCTCAGAGCCCTTCCCAAACGTTGATAAGTGTGTCTTCAGTGATTGTAGCAACAGCTTCTTCAATCCGGTTTCTTAATTCAGGGAGGTCTGCTGGTAGCGGAGGCAGGTACACACGATCCTTGATGAAGCCCCAAAGGAAAAAATCGCATGGCCTTATATCGGGTGAACGTGGAGGCCATGCAATGCAAGCCCTGTCATTGTCGTTTGGGATGAACTCGGATGTAGACTTGATGTGTGTCGTGTGACAAATAGTGCACACATTGAACATTTACAAGGTTCTTGGTAAAACTGTTTGACTTGCTCTTTCATTTGACAAGCATTTATAACTGTAAGTTTCATGTAATAAAGATTATAAAGCGTTAAAACCCCGATAGTCATTTATAAACACCCTGTATATTACCTCGCTTCGTTGTCCGGTGTGCGGCACAGAGTACTTCGCTTACCACTGTCACTTGCCGCTGCTGAGGTACACTTGTAATTTTCAACATAGCTCAGAACTGAATGAAAATGCAATATTAACTCGCTTTCTTGTGTGTCGTGGAGCGTACTTTGTTTACTTTTTTCATTTCCCGGTGAGGAAGAGACATGAAACATTCTGCATATCTTAGAACTGCAGTACTAACTCGCTTTCTTGTCTCGTGTGTGGCGGAGGGTACTTTGCTTACAACTGTCATTTTCCGATGAGCTAGAGACTTGAAAAAACGGAATAAAAAGTATTACATAATTTTTCCTAGCACCATACAA
Source organism: Schistocerca nitens (assembly GCF_023898315.1). NCBI lineage: Eukaryota > Metazoa > Arthropoda > Insecta > Orthoptera > Acrididae > Schistocerca > Schistocerca nitens. The sequence continues at coordinate 406,944,312 of NC_064620.1, forward strand.
ATTCATAAACCTGTTCGGTTGCTACATATCACTGGAGACTGGTGCCCTGTCTGCAGACATTTGTACCTGAGGGACAACGGTCAGCCCGCATCTCGTGGTCGTGCGGTAGCGTTCTCGCTTCCCACGCCCGGGTTCCCGGGTTCGATTCCCGGCGGTGTCAGGGATTTTCTCTGCCTCGTGATGGCTGGGTGTTGTGTGCTGTCCTTAGGTTAGTTAGGTTTAAGTAGTTCTAAGTTCTAGGGGACTTATGACCACAGCAGTTGAGTCCCATAGTGCTCAGTGCCATTTGAACCATTTGACAACGGTCAAAGGGTCACGCCTCCAACGGCACATAACGGTGCGCTCACCACAACCTGAGTGAGAACAGTGTGTGAACGGGCTCTTGGTCGGTCAGCTGTCCTTAGCTGGTAGCCACACCCCTTACAAAACGGCAAATATGTACATTTTGACTTGTGGAAAATAATGTGAATAATAAGTGATTATCTCAGTTATTGTCATTCACTAAAAACCCAAAAGATCCGAACCATTATTTAGTTTTCCTAAATTCATAGTTCTTTGATAGATTTATGCTTTACATTTTCGTCTGCCGACACTGACGCACCCCATACAGATAGTGGTGAAAATCTGTACTTGTGAATTTTTAATAACTGTGCCAAAGCTTGTAAAATTCGAAACGAAAAACATAGAGCGCATACAGTAGATAAATAGAATGTAGGTACAAGCTAACGTTGAGAAAAATCAGTCCATATCACCTGTTCTAGAATAAAATTCTTAGTGACTTAAGTGAATCTTTCATCCATGTACAATGTATTCCATGTGTCCCAAGGTTTTCGTTTTAAATTTTACAATTATTATCACAGCTATTAAAAAATTCACAAGCACAAATTTTCTGGCTTATCTGTGAGAGGTTAGAAATCTGTATGGCGCAAGGAGAAATTATTTTATACTTTTTAGATTTTTAAAACGTGTTGTAATAAATAGTTCTTTTATTCAAATAATTCTTGTCATTCTCATTTATTTTATGCTGTCAGGCTAAAGTGTGGAGCTTGGAAAGTAGTTCTCTTCTTTTGGAGTGCGTTACGACTTGATTAAGTAAGGCAACTAGTAGCTTATCGCGGTCGGTTTGTTCATTACGCCAGCCAACTTGACGAATGCTGTGCATTAACTTTTTCAGTTTACTACTTTCTACATCTACATCTACATATATACTCCGCTAGCCACCAAGCGGTGTGTGGCGGAGGGCACAATTCGCGGATCGCAAGAGGGAAAACGACTGTGTCAGCGCCTCAGTAAGAGCTCTAATTTCCCTTATCTTTGAATGGTGATCATTGCGTGATTTGAAAGTTGGGGGTTATAATATATGCTCAAGATCCTCGGCGAAGATCGGATTTCGGAATTCAGTGAGCAGCCCCTTCCGTTTAGCGCATCGTCTATCCGCAAGTGTATCCCACTTCAAACTTTATGAGATTTGTAACGCTCTCGCGATGGCTAAATGTACCAGTCACGAATCTTGCCGCTCTTCTTTGGACCTTCTCAATCTCTTGAATGAGACCCAACTGGTAAGGGTCCCATACAGACGAACACCAAGACTGGGCGACCTAATGCATTGTAAGCAGTTTCCTTGGTTGAAGGACTGCATCGCTTCAGGATTCTGCCAATAAACCGCAATCTAGAGATCGCCTTGCCCGTAACTTGTGTAATCTGATCATTCCATTTGAAGTCATTTCGAATAGTCACACCCAGATAGTTGACGGATGTTAGCGCTTCCAAAGGCTGGGCATTTATTTTGTACTCGTACATTAATGGGGATTTTCGCCTTGTTATACGCAGTAGGTTTCACTTACTAATATTGGGAGATAACTGCCAGTCATTTCTGGACACATGAAAAGCAGTCATACATAAAATGTCAAGTTTCATTTCATGTTTCCGATACAACTAGTCCAGCCTTCTATGTTACGCTAGCGTGTAATCATAAAGTGGATTCTAAGAAGAAACAATTAAAATATCGTAACTCTTAGAAATAGATAACTGGTTTTCTAACGTGAAGATAAAATTCGCATGTGGACGCAACTACGACGTACTCTCAGGACGCTGATGTTTGGCAGGAAACTCTCGCTGGCGGCCACATTGATTTTTGCGTTACGCGAGGTCCTAGCGACGAAACACGAGGCGCTAGGTCAACGGCATCGGGCCGGTCGTTCGCCCCAAAAAATGCAAATATCCCTCGCTACCTAGCACTCTATACGGTGGCCTTGCTTTGAAAAGCACTTGCACATCAGTGTGACATACAGAAACTAATTTGAATGGAATTCCAGAACTTCGTTCAGCGGCAGTAAGCATTTGCTAAAATCCATGTTTTCCCTGCTTCCCTACAGTGGCCTGTAGTTCTTCGAGAAATTAATAGCCGGTAGCTCTGGTCGCTTTTGATAGGGAGATATGTGCTATGGAAATATCAAACGCTTTCATTTTATGAAACTGTTGTTACATTCCTTGACATTAAATATGATGCAACTCCCCTAGCGCTGGAACACGAGGAATTTCTCATATCACGTAGCTCCTTACGAGTGCCAACTTGAGATTTTACTGGTAGGAATGGAGAAACAGATACAATTCACTAATGTCATTTTATTATGGCTCCTCCTAAGTGCACAGTTATAAGAAAATACGTCTTTAACGTGAAACGCTGGCCGGTGTGGCCGTGCGGTTCTAGGCGCTTCAGTCTGGAACCGCGTGACCGCTACAGTCGCAGGTTCGAATCCTGTCTCTGGCATGGATGTGTGTAATGTCCTTAGGTTAGTTAGGTTTCATTAGTTCTAGGCGACTGATGACCTCAGAAGTTAAGTCCCATAGTGCTCAGAGCCATTTTTCTTAACATGAAACCCCTTAAGACACACTCACAGCCAACCTGTGGCACATGATTCGCACTAGGTCTTAACATACTGTAAAGAAAATCCAACCACTATATTGTATCCTCCACCTATGATTGGGGCACCGCATGTAAATAAATGGTCTGTCCCAAAAGTTTCGAGAGAACCAAAAGTTTCTAGCGAACCAGAAGAGATAGAGCGGTGCAACTTTTTAGCGGGAATTGTGGCGGGAGGTCTTGGCTAACGAATGTGTCATGGCACTGTCACCCTAGAGAAGTGATGCTTTCGCGTACTGTGTTTCGACGAGAGTCAAGACGCCGCGGTCTATGGGGCAACGACACGCAATGAAATTTTGCGTTAAGCTATGGCTCTGAGACTGTGGGCCTGATAGTGGACGTGTTCGGGGAGGAAGCCACGTCCCATCCAATTGTTAACGGGTGGCACAAGATCTTCCTGGAAGGCCGGCACAATGTCGAGAACAACGAGCCCTTCTGGTGTTTGTCGACACTGCAAACGTGGAGAAACGAGAATTCAGCCCCGGACGTAAAAATTATAACTTGGGACTGCAAAATACCGAAATCGACTATTTATTGCGTTTTGCGACACGATTTTTTGGTGTAGTGGCTGGCGACGAGATTTGATTTTCCGAGTAACTTCGCGAATCACGGGTCGTTGGAGGCGGTAAAAGAACCTTCAACGCACTGCCTTAAGGAGAACATACACTACTGACCATTAAAATTGCTACACCAAGACGAAATGCACATGATATATTATACTAGAACTCACATGTGATTACATTTTCACGCAACTTGGGTGCATAGGTCCTGAGAAATCAGTACCCAGAACAACCACCTCTGGCTGTAATAACGGCCATGATACGCCTGGGCATTCAGTAAAACAAAGCTTGGATGGCGTGTACAGGCACAGCTGCCCATGCAGCTTCAACACGATACCACAGTTCATCAAGAGTAGTGACTGGCATATTGTAACGAGCCAGCTGTTCGGCCACCCTTGACCAGACGTTTTAAATTGGTGAGAGATCTGGAGAATGTGCTGGCCAGGGCAGCAGTCGAACATTTTCAGTATTCAGAAAGGTCCGTACAGGACCTGCAACATGCGGTCGTGCATTATCCTGCTGAAATGTAGGGTTTCGCTGGGATCGAATGAAGGGTAGAGTCACGGGTCGTAACACATCTGAAATGTAACGCCCAGTGTTCAAAGTGCCGTCAATGCGAACAGGAGGTGACCGAGACGTGTAACCAATGGCACCCCATACCATCACGCCTGGTGATACGCCAGTATGGTGATGACGAATACACGCTTCCAATGTGCATTCACCGCGATGTCGCCAAACACGGATGCGACCATCATTATGCTGTAAGCAGAACCTGGATTCATCCGAAAAAATTACGTTTTGCCATTCGTGCAGCCAGGTTCGTCGTTGAGTACACCATCGCAGGCGTTCTGTCTGTGATGCAGCGTCAAGGGTAACCGCAGCCATGGTTTCGGAGCTGACAGTCCATGCTGCTGCAAACGTCGTCGAACTGTCCGTGCAGATGGTTGTTATCTTGCAAACGTCCCCATCTGTTGACTCAGGGATCGAGACGTGGCTGCACGATCCGTTTCAGCCATGCGGAGAGGATGCCTGTCATCTCGACTGCTAGTGATATGAGGCCGTTGGGATCCAGCACGGCGTTCCGTATTACCCTCCTGAACCCACCGATTCCGTTTTCTGCTTACAGTCATTGGATCTCGACCAACGTGAGCAGAAATGTCCCGATTGATAAACCGCAATCGCGATAGGATACAATGCGACCTTTATCAAAGTCGTAAACGTGATGTTACGCATTTCTCAGCCTTACTCACCAGGTAACGCCGGTCAACTTCTGTTTGTGTATGAGAAATCGGTTGGAAACTTTCATCATGTCAGCACGTTGTAGGTGTCCTGTCGGTTAAATTTCGCTTCTGTAGCACGTCATCTTCGTGGTGTAGCAATTTTAATGGCCAGTAGTGTATATGGGCTGAGCAAAACAGTAGCAGCGAAGCAAGGATGCTGGATGAAATTACTTTGAAGATTTTTAAGGATGTACGTTAAAAAGTAATAACTCTTTCCTTTTTACACATTTTGTGTATTTTCTTTCAGAGACATTACATTTAAAAATGGTAAATTGTGAAAAATTGAGCATTAAATTACCAAGAAGTTCGTTCTCAATGGAACAACATCTTGAGAGCGCTGGTAGCTTTTCTGTTGAGATTTAATTGTTATAATACTGTGCAGATATGGTCTTTATTCTCAGTCTTAATGGTCAAGCATGTCAGGAAAGTGCAATAAACGCGCGAGATGAGAAGCACTATTTAAGTCACGATGATAGGTTTATTCAGGAAATAGGCTGTAGATGGGAAAGCCCAGGATTCGAACCTGCGACCATAGCAGGACTGAAGCGCCTAGAACCACTCGGCCACAGCTGCCGGCTTAAGTGAAATGGACTTTCCAGCGATAGTGCTGAGAGATAGAGAGAGAGGTAGAGAGAGAGAGAGAGAGAGAGAGAGAGAGAGAAAGATAGAGAGCAGCCAGTCTGCCTGATTAAAGCTCGCTACAACGGTATAGACTTGAAGAGGCGGCGTACCTGGTCTCAAGAATGGTGCGTGGCCATGCGGCCCTTTAGTTCCACCTGGTTGGCTCCTTCAAAGGGAAATGTATTGTTGCATCAACAACACTACTTTTCTATTATCCTGACCACTATCCGGCTGCAGTTAAGTACACTGACGGAAAATCGGAACACCAAAAAATAAACAATGCAGAGTAATGGAATTTCGAGAAAGCATTTGTATACGTAAAAAAAAAAAAAAATGAGACTGACTAATATTGCAAGATCAAAGGTTAGCGTAAACGCAAGATAATCCAATGGAAATGTGAAACATTGGCACATCAATAACCAGTGTAACAGCCAGAATGTTGAATGTATGGATTCACAAGTGTATGAATTGCGTTGTACAGGTGCCGAATGTCAGTTTGTGGCATGGAGTTCCTTGTCCGTTGCAGCTGGTCGGTCAGTAGAGGGACCATTAATACTGGTTGCGGAAAGCGCTGGAGTTAACGTCCGATGATGTCCTACATCTGTTCGATTGGAGACAGATCTAGTGACGGAGCAGGCCAAGGCTACATTCTACATGCTATAGAGCATGTTGGGTTACAAAAGCGGTATGTGGACGAGCACTATCCTGTTGGGAAACACCCCTGGAATGCTGTTCATCAAAAGCGGCATAACAAGTCGAATCACCAGACTAACGTATAAATTTGCAGTCATGGTGTGTGCGATAACCAAGACAGTGCTTCTGCTTTCATACGAAATTGTACCTCAGTCCGTAAGTCCAGATGTAGGTCCAGTTCGTCTACCACGCAGACGGGTATGTTGCAGGCTCTCAATTGGCGTCCTCCTAACCAACACACAGCCATCACTGGCACCGAGGCAGAACCAGCTTTCATCAGAAAACACAACAGACCTCCACCCAACGAGCTCTCATTTGACACGTCAGAAGTCGCAAATGGGGGCAATTTTGGGTCAGTGGAATGCACTCAATGGGGCGTCTGGTTCGGAGCTGTCCTTGAAGTAACCGGTTTGTAACAGTTCGTTGTATCACTGTAGTGCCAACTACTGCTCAGATTGCTACTGCACCTGGAGTACGATGCTCGAGAGTTATACGCCGCAATCGATGTCTTCTTCCAAAGCTGTTTCACAGAGGAAGACTGCACTGTAGTTCCTTCTCTAGATTGTCGCACAGATGACGAAATGGTAGATATCGAAATAGACGACAGAGGGATAGAAAACCAATTAAAGTCGCTCAAAAGAGGAAAGGCCGCTGGAACTGATGGGATACCAATTCGATTTTACACAGAGTACGCGAAGGAACTTGCCCCCCCCCCCCCCCCCCCCTTCTTGCAGCGCTGTACCGTAGGTCTCTAGAAGAGCGTAGCGTTCCAAAAGATTGGAAAAGGGCACAGGTCATCCCCGTTTTCATGAAGGGACCTCGAACACATGTGCAGAACTATAGACCTATATCTTTAACGTCGATCAGTTGTAGAATTTTGGAACACGTATTATGTTCGAGTATAATGACTTTTCTGGAGACTAGAAATCTACGCTGTAGGTATCAGCATGGGTTTCGAAAAAGACGATCGTGTGAAACCCAGCTCGCGCTATTCGTCCACGACACTCAGAGGGCCATAGACACGGGTTCCCAGGTAGATGCCGTGTTTCTTGACTTCCACAACGCGTTTGATGCAGTTCCCCACAGTCGTTTAATGAACAAAGTAAAAGCATATGGACTATCAGACCAATTGTTTGATTGGATTGAAGAGTTCCTAGATAACAGAACGCAGCATGTCATTCTCAATGGAGAGCAGTCTTCCGAAGTAAGAGTGATTTCAGGTGTGCCGCAGGGGAGTGTCGTAGGACCGTTGCTATTCGCAGTATACATAAATGACCTTGTGGATAACATCGGAAGTTCACTGGGGCTTCTTGCGGATGATGCAGTGGTATATCGAGAGGTTGTAACAATGGAAAATTGTACTGAAATGCAGGAGGATCTGCAGCGAATTGACGCATGGTGCAGGGAATGGAAATTGAATCTCAATGTAGGCAAGTGTAATGTGTTGCGAATACAAAGAAAGAAAGATCCTTCATCATTTAGCTACAAAATAGCAGGTCAGCAACTGGAAGCAGTTAATTCCATAAATTATCTGCGAGTAGGCATTAGGAGTGATTTAAAATCGAATGACCACATAACATTAATCGTCAGTAAAGCAGATGCCAGACTGAGATTCATTGGAAGAATCCTAAGGAAATGCAGCCCGAAAACAAAGGAAGTCGGTTAAAGTTCACTGTTCGCCCACTGCTTGAATACTGCTCACCGCTGTGGGATCCGTACCAGATAGGATTGATAGAAGAGATAGGGAAGATCTAACAGAGAGCAGCGCGCTTCGTTACAGGATCATTTAGCAATCGCGAAAGCGTTACGGAGATGATAGATAAACTCCAGTGGAAGACTCTGCAAGAGAGACGCTCAGTAGCTCGGTGCGGTCTTTTGTTGAAGTTTCGAGAACATACCTTCACCGAGGAGTCAAGCAGTATATTGCTTCCTCCTACGTATACCTCGCGAAGAGACCATCAGGATAAAATCAGAGAGATTAGAGCCCACACAGAGGCATACTGACAATCTTTTTTTCCGCGAACAATACGAGACTGAAACAGAAGGAAGAACCGATAGAGGTACTCAAGGTGCCCTCCGCCACACACCGTCAGGTGGCTTGCGGAGTATGGATGTAGATGTAGATGGTCTTCCCTCTAGACTGTGCATTGTGGCCGTGCTGAGTTCGGTCTTTTAACGACGTGCGTTAGACACGGGAGTGCTTCTACTGGACACGAAGTTGTACCCCAGCAATCATGTACAATGGCTACAGTCCTGCTAAGTCTTTCTGCAGTACTGCAGAAGGAACATCCGGCTTCTCGTAGCCCTATTGCACGAACCCATTCAAATTCAGTGAACTACTGATAATGACGTCTTTGTCGCGTTAAAGGCATTCTTGACAGACATCAATTAACCACATCCAATCTCGAAAGTAACTAGTTCACGACCGTTACAGCGTGTGTTTGAAGCAAGTCTGATTTTCGTCCCCATAGTGTCGCTACAAGTGCCACTCTTATGCATCTGGCGTGAAATTTGAATAGGCATCATCATTAACCCACAATGAATTCATCTCGCGTACATTCCTCTTCATCTCAGAGTACCATTTGCGCCCAATGGGCTCTATTATTTGTTGGTTATATTTAGAAGCTATAGCCATAGAGTTATTGACGTCAGGTGGTATAGAGGAGCCGACTGTGCGTCAGACCACTTCCTCATTGTGTGCAGGTTTAAACTTGTGGTGTCACAGCCAGACACCACACTTGCTAGGTGGTAGCTTAAATCGGCCGCGGTCCATTAGTACATGTCGGACCCGCATGTCGCCACTGTCAGGATCGCAGACCGAGCGCCACCACACGGCAGGTATCGAGAGACTGACTAGCACTCGCCCCAGTTGTACGACGACTTTGCTAGCGACTACACTGACGAAGCCTTTCTCTCATTTGCCGAGAGACAGTTAGAATAGCCTTCAGCTAAGTCCATGGCTACGACCTAGCAAGGCGCCATTAGCCTTAGATAGCTTGTATCAAAGAGTCTCACTTGTATCGCCACAATCTCCAGATGTCTCATCAAGAACGATGTATACAAAGGATGGATTAAAAGTTCAGTATTCAAGAAGCTACGTACTTTTCTTTATAGCATTCATTACGTATCCTGTTTCAGACCTCACTCCATCCTTCGTGAGTTAGCGCGTGCATCTTGGCCGCCTCTTTCAATTAGTGTGCGTAGTGTTGGCAAGTCTGCCGACACTACATTTTTGGCGACGCGGATCAATCAGGATCTTGTTCTAATTGCTTACATTTACTTGTCATGGCTTCTCCAGATGTACTGTCCGAATTTTATCGCTTGCAGAATCAGCAGACGCAGGCGTTATTGGATGCCCTTGGACAGCTCATCCAGGGTCAACGTGCACTGCAAACCGATGCGGCAGCCGCCGCTTCACCGGTACCACAGCCACAACATGCAGTTGCACCCCCATTTCGACCGTATGACCCAGCCAACGAAGCCTGGACGGAGTGGTCACGCCAATTTGGATTTCATCTCGCCGCCTACAGAATTCAAGGTAACGAGCGGCAGCCTCAGTTATTATCATGTGTAGGGGTGCAAACGTACCGTGTGATAGTGAAATTGTTTCCCCGACGCGACGTAGCAACTCTGTCCTACGAAGAAATTTTGTCTGCATTGGATGCCTATTTCAAAGAAACAATCAATGTCGTTGCAAAAAGGTATACGTTCTTTCGTACCAAACGTACAGCCGGTCAGACTAATAGGGAGTGGGTTGCAACATTGCAAGGCCTTACAAGGGATTGTGCGTTTGAGTGTGAATGTGGACTCCCTTATTCAGATAGAATGGTGCGTGATGCAATTGCACAGAACGTTTCAGATGTTCGTATAAGGGAACAGATTTTGAAACTAGTTAATCCCTCCCTTCAACAAGTGATAGACATATTGGATAGGCAAGACACACTTGACTTTGCTCAGGAATCATTTGAAACTTCGCCAGCCGTGTGTCACATTAACCGGCCCGCCATGCGCGCTGCACGGAACCCTAAACAGCCCTCGCGCACGTCCGCGCAGCTGCGGCCTAGCTCTCACACACGTGTGCCACGTAGGCAAGCAAATGCAGTGAAATCATGCCCGCGGTGTGCAACTAGACATTCGCGTGACAATTGCCTGTCACGCCAAGCTATTTGCTTTTACTGTCATAAGAAAGGACATGTTCAAAGTGTTTGCCAGAAAAAGCTCAGATCAGACAATCACAACCATTCCAGGCCCTTTGCTTCGCGCCGGCATCGACCCAAGGACAATTCGGCTCGTGGACCTTCGCCCATGGACATTCATGTGGTTAATTCCACCCTGTCCAGTGCCCCTTTCTCTAACAGTGACTGTGTTCGTCCCACAAAAAGTTTGCGTCGACGTCGCCGGCAATCCCGTCAAGTCGCAAGTGCTTCTGTACCTGTATCAGTTCAAATTGCAAGTGAAAGTCGCTCTTGTCGTCAGCAGGACAATAAACTTTTTGTAGACTTGGACTTTGAAGGCGAAGTGATACCATTCCAGCTCGATACCGGAGCTGCAGTTTCATTGATCAATCACGACACGTACAAACAACTGGGCAAACCTCCGCTGCGTGCCGCAAATGTTCAGCTCACTAGTTATTCCGGACAGCAGATCCCTGTGTTAGGACAGTGCACTCTTCTTGCAACGTACAAGGGACAAACAAAACTTGTGTCGTTTTACGTCCTCCGTTCTTCTTCTGATGTGAACTTGTTTGGCTTAGATTTATTTCAATTGTTTACCATGTCTATAGTCAATCAGGTCCTATCAGTGAATCAGACTGTGCCTTCCGCCAGTGTTTCTAGTCTGTGTGAAGAATTTGCAGACATTTTTGCACCGGGCCTTGGTTGCGCTAAGAACTATGAAGCACATTTGGGACTGAAAGTCAACGCGCAACCGAAATTTTTCAGAGCGCGCAATGTTCCCCACGCATTGCGTGATGAGGTCGCCACCCGCTACGATATCTTGTATCGGTCCACTGCTACGCACGGAAACGCTGATGCGTTGTCCCGTTTGCCTGTTGCTGAGGATAAAGCATTCGATTCTTCCGAACTTGCTTGCATGCTCATTGATTCGGAAACCGATGATGTGGTCGAATCGTTTCCGATTGATTTTCGTCGTGTAGCTACAGCCACAGCTGCTGACCCTGTCCTTGCTACTGTTTTGCGTTTTGTTGCTACGGCACGGCCCTTGTCAAAGTCACGGATCGAGGATCCGTTGGTTCGCCGATTTTTTGCTCACAAGGAGAGATTTTTTGTACGACGTGGTGTTTGTTGTTGCGTTCTGATAATGATCAGTCCCGAGTCGTGGTCCCACGTTCGTTACAGTCCTCTGTCTTACGGCTTCTTCACCAAGGACATTGGGGTATAGTGCGAACGAAACAACTTGCTCGTCAGCACTGTACTTGGTTCGGCATCGATGCTGCGATTACGAATATGTGCTCTTCTTGCATGGCGTGTGCCGAACAACAATCCGCACCGCCGCGGCAATTCTTTGCATGGCCGCAAGCCACTTGCCCTTGGCAACGCTTGCACATCGATTTTGCTGGTCCATTCTGGAATGCTCGATGGTTGGTTGTGGTCGATTCTTTCAGTAATTTTCCTTTTGTTGTCCGGATGTCTTCCACGACATCATCTGCCACCATCCAAGCGTTGTCTGCTATCTTTTGCATTGAAGGTCTTCCACCGACTATTGTTTCCGACAATGGCCCACAATTCATGTCCGCAGAATTTCAGTCATTCTGCAAGGCCAATGGTATTCAACATCTGACATCCGCGCCGTTTTCGCCTCAGTCAAACGGTGCCGCTGAACGATTGGTCCGGACTTTCAAGTCACAGATGTTGAAGTTGAAAGCGTCGCATTCTCGGGAGGACGCATTGTTGCTCTTTTTGTCTTCGTATCGCTCTCAGCCCCGCGATGGTCGCTCGCCGGCTGAGCTGCTCCATGGTCGTCCTCATCGAACTTTGATGTCTTTGCTGCATCCGCCGCATCAGGTTCCTGTGCAGCGGCAGACTCCTGCTTTTGCTCCTGGCGACGTTGTATTTTATCGAAACTATCGCGGTTCACGGCGTTGGCTCGCAGGGCGCATTCTTCGCTGCCTCGGCCGCGCGATGTATTTGGTTTTGGGGGCCTCTGGTGAGGTGCGTCGGCATCTCAATCAGCTGCGCCTCTGTCGTCGCACGGGTTCTGCCGCTCCCCGTCTGCTTTCAGCGACGGTGCCGTCCGGTCAGCGCCCTGGGGACCCATCTACTGGCTCGCCTCATCCCCAGGTGTTCCCGACGCTGCCTTCCATTTTGCCTCATGGCGACGTGCCGCCGCCGTCGCCTGTTCTCCCGCTGGCGCCGCCCGCAGTGGACGCGTCGCTGCAACCGCCTGGCGCCTCCCTGGGTCACGCGCCGCCGATCGCTTCCCGTGACCAGCTGTCCTCCGCCATGGAACTCTTGCCCGCTCCGGACCAGATGTCGTCTTCGTCCGTCGGGTGCCCCGACCACATGGAGGTCGACCCTTCGGCCCCTCCTGAATCTCTACGGGCGCGTACACCGCATGTTGACGTGCAACCTGGACTAGGTTTTCAGGCGTTTCCTAGCTCCCCTCGGACCGAATGGCAGGGTGCGGGTGGCACAGCCTCGCCTGTTGTTAGGCTCCCCACCTCATCGCATACGTCAACATGGGGTCCTCCCCACGGCGGGCGGAAGCCTTATAACACGACCGTTCGCCGATTTGCGGGGGAGGAATGTGGTGTCACAGCCAGACACCACACTTGCTAGGTGGTAGCTTAAATCGGCCGCGGTCCATTAGTACATGTCAGACCCGCGTGTCGCCACTGTCAGGATCGCAGACCGAGCGCCACCACACGGCAGGTATCGAGAGACTGACTAGCACTCGCCCCAGTTGTACGACGACTTTGCTAGCGACTACACTGACGAAGCCTTTCTCTCATTTGCCGAGAGACACTTAGAATAGCCTTCAGCTAAGTCCATGGCTACGACTTAGCAAGGCGCCATTAGCCTTAGATAGCTTGTATCTAAAGAGTCTCACTTGTATCGCCACAATCTGCAGATGTCTCATCAAGAACGATGTATACAAAGGATGGATTAAAAGTTAAGTATTCAAGAAGCTACGTACTTTTCTTTATAGCATTCATTACGTATCCTGTTTCAGACCTCACTCCATCCTTCGTGAGTTAGCGCGTGCATCTTGACCGCCTCTTTCAATTAGTGTGCGTAGTGTTGGCAAGTCTGCCGACACTACAAAACTCATGTTAACCTACATGCATAAGAAATAGTGGACACTAGAACCTGCTTTGAATGTTGAGAAACTACGAGAAAGTGCCATTAAATAACAATATGCTATAGGAATCAAAAACTGTTTTGAGGTCCTAGAGACCCTAGAACCAAGAGAGAACGTGGAGCAAAAGTGTAGTGTAGTGTAGTGGAGGATATATTGGGAAGAAAGAAGATAACGAAGAAGAGGAAATGGTTCAATGACACAGAAGCCTACAGAAAAGAGATGAGAGAGAAGTGGCTAGCTGACAGGGAGAATGAGCAGAAAAGGGAACATTTTATCAATATCAGAAGGGAGACAAAGCGAAGAGCGGAGAAGAGAATATATCTGACCAGTTTGCTAGAACAAGTTGAGGCAGAGAGCCAAAACAAGAACTCAAGGCAATTCTTCCAATACAGAAAAAATCGGAAACGTGAATTTCAGAGCCCAACTTTTTTCATTGGTGATAAGAGCGGCAACCTGATAAATGGCAAGGAAAGAATTGTATAGAGATGGAAAGAATACTTCTCAGAGCTGTTGAATCGCCCAGACCAAGATGGGATATTACCTGCAAACACTATGGAGGAAAGGAAAGATGAAGAAGAATGGGAAGCTAGTGAAGAAGAGGTGAAAATCGCAATCAAAGGACTGAGAAACAACAAAGCCCCTGGGGAGGATGGAATAACATCAGAATTAATCAAGGAGCGAGGTGAGAACTTACACTTAGAGATATATCAACTGATCCAGTTTATATGGAAGAAGGAGACACTGCCAGAAGAATTGAAATTGGCCATAATGTGCCCAATATACATGAAGGGAAAAAATGGAATGCGGTAACTGCAGAGGAATAAGCTTGTTGAATGTAACGTATAAGATGCTGTCCATCATTATCCTCTGAAAATTACAACCATTCATAGAGAACAACATACAGGAGTACCAAGCTGGCTTTTGACCAAACCGATCGACAATATATCACATTTTCACACTAAGACAATTGTCTGAAAAACATTGGCAATATGATAAAGATATTTACAGCTTGTTCGTCGATTTTCTACGTGCCAGCATCCACAGGAATAGCCTATACAATGCAATGCGGGATTTCAGAATCCCTGAGAAGCTAGTGAGAATGGTGCAAGCTTGTATGGAAGGGTCAAAGGCAGCAGTACGTTTCCGAGGAGCCACATCAGAAACATTCGAGACTGAGGCAGTCCTCAGACAAGGGCATGCTCTCTCATGTGTTCTGTTCAACGTCACCTTAGCAAAAGTAATAAGAGATTGTAGGCAACAGGGGTGGTTTGGAGTAGAGATGGACGGTAAATTCAGTTATCTCGCATATGCAGATGACATAGCACGAGTTGGAAAGAATGTACCTGAAAATGGACAATAATGCGCAGAAGGTAGGGCTCAAAGTGAATCGAGATAAAACAGAGTTCATGCAATTAGGAAGAAGGGAAGAGCAGGTAGAATTTCTTGAGACAGATGGGAAGAGGATCAAGAGAGTAGACCAGTTCAAATACTTCGGATCTTGGTTTACCATGGACAACAACATAAAAATGGACATCAAGGAATAGCAGTGGGAACGAAATGCATGCATTCCCTCAGAGAGACGGTTGGTTCTAAATCGATCTCCGTGAACACTAAGATGAAAATCTACAACACAGTGATATGCCCAGCAGTAATGTACGGTTCAGAAACATGGAGCATGACTAAGCGAGATAGGGAAAAACTATTAATATTTGAAATAAGAGTAATGAGGAAGATATGGGGACCAGTTTTAGATAACGGAGAATGGAGGAGGAGGAAAACCGAGGAAATGTACCTTCTGATGCGACAACTATCCTACAGAAGATAAAGAGCAAAATAATACAATGGGTGGGCCATGTAGCCCGTATGCCAGATAGAAGACAGACGAAGATGGCACTATCGGGGAAACCAAACTCCAAACGCCCTATTGGACGACCAAGACAGCACTGGATGGACGACCTGGCGAAGGACCTAGGACCTGGGAATTGAAGACACCTGGAGGAACGAGGCACAAAACAGGAAAGAATGGAGGCAGTTTGTGGAAGCAGCGCGTGGTGTGCAGGGCCTGTGATCGCTGAATATCTATCTATCTATCTATCTATATTTAGATGTCTGTCTTCTACAGTTTTACCTGTAGTTCTCTACTGTCACGTCACAGATACGCTGGGAAGAGGAGCGAGAAACTGCTCTTGCGTTGATCAGCTGAACAACATCATATCGGAAGAAGCACCCATCAGCCCTGAAGACTAGGAGCTATTGAGCAAGAGGTCATATTCGCGGTGAAAGAACACTCATTCATTAAGCTGATGCTGTGGAATATGCTAGTCAGCGTCCATGAAAGCCAATGCTTTTTTCCGATTACGTTAAGAGTAGTGTGTACAGTAAGTTGTAATTCTTAGAGTAACCACCGCTAATTCGTGTTCCAAATGAATAAAGATTATGTCGAAATCTGACTCACCTGATTTCTTGTGTCGTCATGCGACTAACTTTACTACTTTACTATGATCTACCACGTAGCAAAAAGAGTTTAATGTTCATCACAGGCTTGCTTTCTGGTAGAGTGCACGATAATCGCCACGGTGCTCAACGTTTGTACGCAGAGAGATTCCCAGAACGAAGGTGCCCTAACAGTTTTTTTTAGATTAGATTAGATTTACTTTCATTCCAATTGATCCGTAGTGAGGAGGTCCTCGCGGTGGCCGTGCGGTTCTAGGCGCTGCAGTCCGGAACCGCGGGACTGCTACGGTCTCAGGTTCGAATCCTGCCTCGGGCATGACTGTGTGTGATGTCCTTAGGTTCGTTAGGTTTAAGTAGTTCTAAGTTCTAGGGGACTGATGACCTAAGATGTTAAGTCCCATAGTGCTCAGAGCCAGCCATTTGAGGAGGTCCTCCAAGATGTGGAACATGTCAGAAAAACAACAATACAAGACAAATATTTACAACTAAAACAAATAAGCTAATGTACCATTCCACAGGTCCCAAGTGGAATGATCGTCATTTTTTAATGAACAATATATGAAAGAGTCATTTTACAAATACTAATGCACTGAATTTAAAATAAAAAAGTTTTTTATTTATTTATAAGGTAATAAGCATGTAATACAACTACTACAATACTTATTTACAATGAACACATTACTGCACTGAAATGGTGCAGAAGTTACATTGTACTTACACACACACACACACACACATTTACAATTAACACATTACTGCACTGAATGTGTGCAGAAGTTATATTGTACTTATATATATATATATATATATATATATATATATATATATATATATATCAGTTGGTTTTACTGAGAAATTCATCAATGGAGTAGAAGGAGTTGGCCACCAATAAATCCTTTAGGCTTCTCTTAAACTGAATTTCATTGGTTGTTAAGATTTTTATGGCTGCTGGCAAGTTATTGAAAATGTGTGTTCCTGAATAATGCACACCTTTTTGTACAAGACTAAGTGACTTTAAATCCTTGTGAAGATTATTCTTATTTCTAGTTTTGATTCCATGAATTGAGCTGTTGGTTTGAAAAAGTGATATATTTTTAATGACAAATTTCATTAAGGAATAAATATATTGGGAAGCAGTTTTTCGTATCCCTAGTTACCTAAACAGGATTCTGCACGATGTTCTTGAGTTCACACCACATATAATTCTTACTGCACGTTTTTGTGCCTAGAAAATTTTAGCTTGGCTTGATGAATTACGCCAAAAAATTATCCCATATGACATTATGGAATGAAAGTAAGCATAGTATGCCAGTTTTTTCATTTTTATGTCCACTATGACTGACAAAATTCGCATTGCAAACAGAGATTTGTTAAAACGCTTCAGCAGTTCCGTGGTGTGCTCCTCCCAGTTGAATTTATTATCAAGCTGTAATCCCAAGAATTTAACACTGTCCACTTCTTCTATCTTCTTGTCATCATATGTTAGACATATACTTGTGGGACACCCCTTACAAGTTCTGAACTGCATGTAGTGTGTTTTTTCAAAGTTTAGTGACAAAGAATTGGCTAGTAACCAGTGATTGATGTTTACAAATATTATATTAGCTGATTTTTCTAAGACTACACTTGATTTGCTATTTATTGCAAAGTCTGTATCATCAGCAAACAAAACGAACTTGGCATCTGGTAATGTTACTGATGAAAGGTCATTGATATACACAAGAAAAAGTAAGGGCCCTAAAATTGAACCTTGTGGGACCCCACATGTAATTAGTTCCCAGTCGGATGATGCCTGATAGCTTGATACATGTCTCTTTCCTAATAACACCCTTTGCTTCCTGCCAGAGAAATAAGATTTGAACCATTTTGCAGCATTTCCTGTTATACTATAATATTCTAATTTACATAAAAGGATATTGTGATTTTCACAGTCAAATGCCTATGACAGATCACAAAATATACCAGTTACCTGCAATTCTTTGTCTAATGAATTAATCACATTTTCACTGTAAGTGTAGATAGCCTTCTCCATATCAGAACCTTTTAGAAATCCAAACTGACTTTGACAGTATGTTATTTGAGATAAGATGGTTATAAAGCCAACTGTACATCACATTTTCGAAAATTTTTGAGAATGCTGGCAACAGTGAAATTGGGCGGAAATTTGATGCTATTTCTTTATCTCCCTTCTTAAACAGTGGCTTAACTTCAGCGTATTTCAGCCATTCAGGAAATATTCCACTGATAAACGACTGGTTACACAGATAGCTTAATATGTTACTTAGCTCAGAATCACATTCTTTAATTAAATTAACTTTGTTGATATTTCATCATACCCACTAGATGTTTTTGATTTTAAAGATTTTATGATGGACATTATTTCTGTTGGGGTAGTGAGGGTCAAATTCATATTATGGAAGTTACTTGAAATGTCTGGTCCAAAGTATTCCATAGCAGCATCTACCGAACCTGACAACCCTATCTTTTCAGTAAGAGTTATAAAATGTTTGTTAAAAAGTTCTGCAACGCTATACACATCTGTCACCAATGTATCATTTACTCTTAATGCTACTTGTTCCCCTTCATGTCTGGTTCTACCGGTCTCCTCCTTCACTATATCCCATATTGTGTTTAATTTGATATCTGATATGACTATCTTTTCTTTGTAATATATTTGCTTTGACAGCCATATTACAGTCTTTAATATTTTGCAGTATTTCTTGTAATGTGTTACAGCATCAACATCGGAACTGTTTCAGACTGAGCGATACAGTTTTCTTTTTGTTTTACAAGATACCCGTATTCCTCGAGTAATCTATGGCTTTGTTGTAGACTTTGCTCCAACCTTGGTAAGTTTTGGGGGAAAACAGTGTTCGAATAAGGTAAGCAGTTTATTATCAAAAGTGTTAAACACTCCTGGAAATGGAAAAAAGAACACATTGACACCGGTGTGTCAGACCCACCATACTTGCTCCGGACACTGCGAGAGGGCTGTACAAGCAATGATCACACTCACGGCACAGCGGACACACCAGGAACCGCGGTGTTGGCCGTCGAATGGCGCTAGCTGCGCAGCATTTGTGCACCGCCGCCGTCAGTGTCAGCCAGTTTGCCGTGGCATACGGAGCTCCATCGCAGTCTTTAACACTGGTAGCATGCCGCGACAGCGTGGACGTGAACCGTATGTGCAGTTGACGGACTTTGAGCGAGGGCGTATAGTGGGCATGCGGGAGGCCGGGTGGACGTACCGCCGAATTGCTCAACACGTGGGGCGTGAGGTCTCCACAGTACATCGATGTTGTCGCCAGTGGTCGGCGGAAGGTGCACGTGTCCGTCGACCTGGGACCGGACCGCAGCGACGCACGGATGCACGCCAAGACCTAGGATCCTACGCAGTGCCGTAGGGGCCCGCACCGCCACTTCCCAACAAATTAGGGACGCTGTTGCTCCTGGGGTATCGGCGAGGACCATTCGCAACCGTCTCCATGAAGCTGGGCTACGGTCCCGCACACCGTTAGGCCGTCTTCCGCTCACGCCCCAACATCGTGCAGCCCGCCTCCAGTGGTGTCGCGACAGGCGTGAATGGAGGGACGAATGGAGACGTGTCGTCTTCAGCGATGAGAGTCGCTTCTGCCTTGGTGCCAATGATGGTCGTATGCGTGTTTGGCGCCGTGCAGGTGAGCGCCACAATCAGGACTGCATACGACCGAGGCACACAGGGCCAACACCCGGCATCATGGTGTGGGGAGCGATCTCCTACACTGGCCGTACACCACTGGTGATCGTCGAGGGGACACTGAATAGTGCACGGTACATCCAAACCGTCATCGAACCCATCGTTCTACCATTCCTAGACCGGCAAGGGAACGTGCTGTTCCAACAGGACAATGCACGTCCGCATGTATCCCGTGCCACCCAACGTGCTCTAGAAGGTGTAAGTCAACTACCCTGGCCAGCAAGATCTCCGGATCTGTCCCCCATTGAGCATGTTTGGGACTGGATGAAGCGTCGTCTCACGCGGTCTGCACGTCCAGCACGAACGCTGGTCCAACTGAGGCGCCAGGTGGAAATGGCATGGCAAGCCGTTCCACAGGACTACATCCAGCATCTCTACGATCGTCTCCATGGGAGAATAGCAGCCTGCATTGCTGCGAAAGGTGGATATACACTGTACTAGTGCCGACATTGTGCATGCTCTGTTGCCTGTGTCTATGTGCCTGTGGTTCTGTCAGTGTGATCATGTGATGTATCTGACCCCAGGAATGTGTCAATAAAGTTTCCCCTTCCTGGGACAATGAATTCACGGTGTTCTTATTTCAATTTCCAGGAGTGTATTTTTCATTCATGCCATGAGCACTGTAAACATCAGTCCAGTGAATGTCTCTGAGGAGTGTCCTAAAATAATCAATTTTGGCTTATTGATTACCCTCTTGAGCTCAGATTTAACGAATTTTATATCCTGTTCAGTATTAACATTTAACAGAAGGAACTGCATATCATGGTCTGAGAGGCCACTGACTATTGGTTTTGTAATATAATTTTGTTCATTGGACTTTTCTATAAAGATATTATCAATGGCTGTTTGTGAGCAAGTGGCTACCCTAGCGGGGAACTTTACAGTGGGAATTAAGTTGAATGATAGTGTTACTAACTCAAATAAGTTCTTATTGGGAGAGTCTTTAAGGAAATCTACATTGAAATCACCAGCAACCACTGTTTCTTTGTTTTTGGGTTTTAAGTGGGTCAGTACAGCTTCAAGGTAGTTTAACAGATTAAAGTTACCTGCATGTGCTCGATATACACTTAATATTATGAAGGTTTTTGTGAGAAATTCTAATTCTGTTGCACATGCTTCCGTATGCTGTTCTAGGCAAAATTTATGAATGTTTATGTTCTTAAGTTTATGACAGTTCCTGATGAATGTGGCAAATCCTACCTTCTCCACTTCTGATCTACAAAAGTGAGATGCTAACCTAAACACTGTAACACTTAAAGAGTTCTATACCAGTGGTCACATGATGTTCAGAGAGGCAGATTATGTCAGCTGGGTTTGAAGACTCTAATTCATCTAAGCAGACAGTTAATTCATTAATTTTATTTCTCGGTCCTCGAATATTTTGATGCAATAAAGATAGCTGACATTTCACATTGACTGAGTTAAAATTGGGTAGAGTTAAAATATCTGCTGACTGTTGAAAATTCTGAACCAATAGCTGTTTATGCTGATGTAATAAGCTGGAATTATGTTTTTTGATTTCTTTCTCAAACTGAAGGTTTGTCTCAGTTCTAACCTCTCTTAAAATTTGCTTTCTTTCTGTCCTCCCTACCCTAAAAAAGGGTCTTTTCTGAACCCTATAACCACTGGTATTTTACCACTCATGACAGTACCTCCCCCCTTTAAATTTCCTGCTATTTCCCCAAACAATTTACTCTTCCCCTTCTTGTTGAAGTGAAGGCCATGCCTAGTATAATCCCACCTACTGAGAGAATCAACAGGAACCATACCAATATGTGACCCTGCGCCCGACATAAGCAGCCATTCCAGGTCCAAATTAACTCTCTTGACAGAAGAGTTCAAATAAGGTCGGTCATGGCGCCCAAGAACAGATACAAACTCAACACTAGTATGCTTCGATGCTGATGCAATCTTCGCCAGGTCACACTCTATACTGTACCCAGGATCTCTGTCAATACTGTTACCTGCCCCACCCAGTATAACCACGGTGTCTTCCTTAGTGAAATCTTTGCAAAGTGATCCTAAATCCTCTGTCACCTGCTCCAGATTAGCACTAGGTTTAAAAAAATTGGTGACCTGGTATTCTGATCCTAGTTCATCCTGCAAAAGTTGGCTAACACCTCATCCATGGGAACTACCTAACAACAACACTTTATTTCTCTTTACTGATTTCCCTACATTCTTAGTTTTCAATTTGCTGCTGAAGGTTTGTTGTGCCCTGTCTACACCTGCAACTGCTTGAGGCTCACCAGCTTCTAATTGGAGCAACAGGTCAAATCTATTTTCCACATTCAGCACGAAGCTGTGGACGAGTGGACGAGTGAAGTAACTAGACGTCTCTTTTTACGAGAATAAGACATTAAACCTACTACTTGCGACTGTGTGAGGCCTAGAAGGACGAGGGCACCTCAGCTGGAGTACGTATGGGTGCGTTTTTGTGTAGATTCATTCAACAATGTGTCAACCCTCATTTTCATGAGAATCTGTTGTTCTCAGATGAGACTTCGTTTCCAAGTAGATGATTAATGTGTTGAAGAGTTCTTGAAACTGAGCACTGACATTGAAACGAAATGTTTCCGAGCGCAGGTCCATATAACATACACAGAACAATCACATTAACGTGACCACTGCATATGTTCGACATCAACGTGCAATAGCCACTTAGAGATGGAAGGCGGCATCACTATCAGTGGAGAGGATATAAAGCTTGTCAGGCCGATGCGGAACACAGTGCAATCACTGTATTACTGTGGAAACGGAACGATTTATCTCAAGTCCAAAACGGCTTTCAGGTCTAGCGTACAAGAATTTCCGAAACGGCTAAGTATGTAACCCGTTCGCTTGCCGCCGTAGTTAAAGTATACTGTGAATGGTAAAATGGCGCTACCCAAAACTGGGGCAGGGGAAGCTCTGGGGCATCGTGGACCATAGATGACATTGGTGAATGATGACTGTAGATATGTGTATGGGCGAACAGTCCTCCAACTGTTGAGCAACTGACCGCCCAGACGTACCACGAGGCTGCCAATACTGTGTCCTCGACAATCATTCAGATAACGTTGCTACGTATGAGCCTTAGCAGCAGGAACCTGGTACATTCACCCATGCTGTCTGCTGTTTATCTGGCCGTGCGGTTCTGGGCGCTACAGTCTGGAGCCGAGCGACCGCTACGGTCGCAGGTTCGAATCCTGCCTCGGGCATGGATGTGTGTAATGTCTTTAGGTTAGTTAGGTTTAATTATTTCTAAGTTCTAGGCGACTGATGACCTCAGAAGTTAAGTCGCATAGTGCTCAGAGCCATTTGAACCATTTTTGCTGTTTATCGGCAATAGAGGCTACAGTTTACACTCCGATACAGCAAATGGAGTACGATAGCTGACCTTTCCAGATAAATCAAGTTTTAAACTCCATCGGACGTATGCCCACTGGCGTGTACGGCGTGGAGCGTCTGAAAGCCAACACCCTGCAACAGTCGTCGGCAGGATCCAGGCTAGAGAAGGGAGCGTCATCGTCTAGGAAACGTTTTCGTGGCATTCTCTGAGTTAGCCCATACAGAATGTTTCATTGGCATTCTCTGAGTGACCTCTTCATTCTGGAAGGGATCATGTTCACCCTTACATAGAGTTTTGTTTCCCCTCAGAGTGATGGCATCTACCAGCAAGCCGAAGCAACGTGTCGCACAGCAGCAGTATACGTGGATGGTTCGAAGAGCAGCAGGATGGGTTTACCATACTCCCCTGCCCACGATATTCCTTGGATTTAAAAGCAATCGAGACTCTGTAGCATCACCTAGCTCAGGCTGTTTGCGCCATGGACACTGAGCCGAGAAGCCTAGTACATCTGGCCATAGCATATTCATGTCAGTACCTTCTAGGAACTCACTGACTCGCTTCCTGCGCATCTCGCAGCGTTCCAAGCTGAGAAAGGAAGTTATTCAGGTTTTCGACATACATTACATTAATGTGACTGGACTATGTGGTTCCTGCCCTCTACGAATGAGGAACGCTTCCTGGAAATTTCGCCAAATCTTTTCTTATAGCTTGTGTATATCATCTACAGCAGATACTCATTGACGGATGTTCATTGTACACAGCAGTATCCAGGTGTGTACGACATGCCGAGTGACGCAGTCTATGCCAGTCATAGACTATGAGACAAAGACTACTTGTGGATAAAGCAGCCAGCTGCTATCCACAGAGATTGCCACCGGTAGCTGAAGGCTTCCGTCTGAGTTAAAGTGAGCATGCAGTCAACTTGGTGCGTTCCCTTTGCTGGATCATCTGCCAATGGCCAACTACTTGGCGAGCTGTGGCATCGAGCACGCAAGCTGCCCAGAAACAGTGTCGCTCAAACTTCATGGCAGATTAAAACTGTGTGCGGACCGAGACTCGAACTCGGGACCTATGCCTTTCGCAGGCAAGTGCTCTACCAATTAAGCTACCGAAGTACGACATACGCCCCGTCCTCAAGGCTTTACTTCTGCCAGTATCTCGTCTCCTACCTTCCAAACTTTACAGAAGCTCTCCTGCGATCCCTGCAGAACTATCACTCCTGAAAGAAAGGATATTGCGGAGACATGGCTTAGCCACAGCCTGGGGGATGTTTCCAGAATGAGATTTTCACTCTGCAGCGGAGTGTGCGCTGATTTGAAACTTCCTGGCAGATTGAAACTGTGTGTCGGACCGAGACTCGAACTCGGGACCTTTCCCTTTCGCGGGCAAGTGCTCTACCAACTGAGCTACCCAAGCACGACTCACGCCCTGTCGTCACAGCTTTACTTCTGCCATGGCTAAGCCATGTCTCGGCAATATCCTTTCTTTCAGGAGTGCTAGTTCTGCAGGGATCGCAGGAGAGCTTCTGTAAAGTTTGGAAGATGGGAGACGAGATATTGGCAAAAGTAAAGCTGTAAGGACGGGGTGTGAGTCGTGTTTGGGTAGCTCAGTTGGTAGAGCACTTGACCGCGAAAGGCAAAGGTCCCGAGTTCGAGTCTCGGTCCGACACACAGTTTTAATCTGCCAGGAAGTTTCATATCAGCGCACACTCCGCTGCAGAGTGAAAATCTCATTCTGGAAACACTGTCGCTGTCCAGCGCCCAGAGTGGGCACCCGCCATCTTCGGTCTCACCGGCCACTGCAGTTTAAACACCTCCTACCCTGGTGTGCCGCAAGCCGCTGCCACGATGACCAAGCAGCGACAGTCATCCACCACTCTGGGGGACTTGGTGCCACACCACAGCTCACCTGGCCTGCCGACTTTGTTCAGCAGCCGCCAGACTCCTGCCACGAGGCAGAGAGTTGTGCCCTATGCGTGCAGTCATCCCTCGTCACTATGGAAGATGTGAACCACACCTGCGTCGCCTGGGCATGGGTGGTTCGATATCAGAGAGCTGATGCAACAAGAGGAAGGTGTGAGCCACTGGCATCAGAGCCTTGGCCTACTGATAGCCCATCGGTTCCCTTGCCATGTCTGACGTCAGCGTCGTTGGACGCTGACATTAGTACCGGCCAACTGGAATGGGGGCCAGCTGCCTGCCGACAATCGGCAGCCTGCTGTGTCACACTGGAGCGTACCTGCTTTTACTTGAGACGATAGAGAAATGTTTTAATTAAAAGTAACAAGGTGTTTTCTCAACCACCAGGCTGTTACAGGGCGACATTGGCCCACCATTCAACCCCACCCCCTAGCCACACTTTTAGAGAGGTGTCAGGAGAACTGACCTCTCCACCAGTAGACAGTGGAGTGTCAGCCACCCGCCTCCCCTGCTCTCCTGCTGTTCCCTGTATCCGCATCGTGACGGTGGATCCGCAGCCTGGAGTAGCTATGCTGTGGGGTAGGTGAAACTGTCGTTTGTAACAGACAGGCGGTCGAAGATTGAGGATCATTGGAATTTCAAAGCCACAGTTTTGACTCTTGAAGAATGGGTGGGTATCTCTCAGTTCAGAAGTAATTGTACCAATCAGTGTTTAGAACCTGTGAGATATACACTATGAAATATATTTAGTACTTCTGTCCCTTGTGCTGAGTAGATGGCAGTTGTCTATTTTACACATAACCGATTTTGTCATGTGGCGAGACTGTGCGGGGTGTCCAGTATATATAACTGGAAAGTATTGTAATGTTGTCGATTAAGGATTGTTCTTTTGTTCTGCAGGGTTTCTAAAATAGGAATAACGGTAGTGTAATGGCGGTATCAGAAACACGCGGTGCCACTGGTCCTGAAGCTGTGGAATCATTAGTTAATGAAGTAGCACGATGAAGAGCAAAAAGTACATTAGCAAATAATGACCTGACAGCGAGGAATTAGAAGTTAGAATCATTAACAACACATTTTAGGCTTAGAGCCAACTGCTTCAAACCGTGTTACTCTTTTTTCCAGTAAGACGTCCGAGGATGTGTTTGTGGAGGATATCTTGCCATATACTGTGATAGGGGTGGGGGGTGGGGGGGGGGGAGGCTGAGGGGTGATCGGAGAAACAGTTTTGCAAGTTGCAAGATCGAGTCTTTCAGGAGAAGGGAAGTCCTTTATATGATGCAGAGAAGCACTAAAGAAGGCAGAAACGTTTAAAAGAAATATTACTGATAAGATACAAGAAGCAGAATAGGGTCTTTTTCGCGAACAGCTAAGTGTTATTTGCTAAAAGATCTAACGAAGCCATAGACGAAATTTCAGACAGAGCTAGAAAAATTAATTTGCGTTAGTATGAGTTAACTAAGTACTGAAACAAACAAGATGTTGTTACATGATGCCAAGCGAAGGGCACACGATGCATTCTTGACAGGTCTGCCACCAGAGATGTCTAGGAGGGTGCGAACTGGTGCGCATAAGGATCTCCGTGCTGCAGTGAGGCTGGCAATGGAATTTGTAGAAATTGATGTTGGAACAGGTGTGACACTAGGCGAAATGTGTTTATGCTTAATATAAAATGTTTTAACTGTGGGCGTAACGGACAGGTGCAGAGGACGTGCCGCCGTCCACGAAGGAATAGGAGTGGAATAACAATAGGGGTAATAAGCGTCTGTTAAAGTCAAAGGAAACCTAATAACAGCCGTCAAGTGATTCCAGTAAAAATGACTGCAGGTAATACCGATGCGGAGTCAGACTTTGCCATAGTGGAAAAAGGTATAAATTTCTGTTGAACACAGGGCTGCATATGTCAGTGGCCTTGAGATATTAAGAATGTAGGAGGGAACGAGGTCCATCATGTTATAATTTGTGTGGGGTGGGGAACAACGATTTATGGCCGTTGGAGTCGGTAATGATGAATTTTCAATTGGAGGCAAACACGTTTAGGCAGTGTATAGAAGTAGTGTCTTATGCAAGTGAGGGGCACAGCATTGTCATACGATCAGACTTTCTGCATTAACATCATGCCATAATTGATCTTTGCCATCCTGTGGTGGAACTTACTGGAAAGATATTCAGGATAACGTAAAATGTTATCGGTGTTCATCTGCCACGAGGAGTGTCTGTTGTACCTTGAAATCCTGTTAAACTAAGAGTAAATAATATTAACGCTTAATTAGCAAGACGGAGTGGTGAGTGGCACCAGGGGATCACCGTGCTTGAGCGCGGAGCCTGACTTACCAGTTGTCATGTTGTGTATAGTGTAATCGCTGGAGGACAACTATCTACTAAATCCGCCATGTTGTTTGGCACGACACTGAGCTATACACGTACAGGAAAGAGACAGAGGCAATGGAATACCTGTCAATGTGTATAATTCTGGCACTGAGGAGGTTAAGTTGTTAACTGGTATGTTAGAGGCAACATTAGAAATTCCACAGGAGGAAGACTGCTGCACAGGAGGTAAAAGTTACGGGGTGACAAAGGATGCCACCAAGACTGTATTGCTTTTTAAAAGAACACATGGATGAATTGCATTAGAGTTTCAAGGTTTATTCATTTTATGGGAACTGTTGCCTCCAACTCCCATGATGCAACACGAGATTCGTACGGAGGATGAAGCACTGGTCTATTGGGGGCCATACAGAATACTAAGATCTCTGCAGCCGATTTTAGAAGAGATTGTCAGTAAATAGTTAGCTGGCTGCAGAACACAAGAGAGTAGTAGCGCCTTGGAGGTAAGAATTATAATCATATGAATAAAGGCTGCTGACGATTCAAGGAAGTACCGATTCTGCTACTACCGTTGTACGAACGTGAAGCAATGACAGGTGGTTACTGTGGTGTCGTCTGAAGAGTGAGGTGCCAAATCAAGGCTGGTACATCAGAGCGCGACCATGAGAGAAGATGGTTGCTGTAGGCTGCATTGACGAATTGCAACACTGGAGTAGCCACGCTCGAAGACGTTTCGCTACACCAGTACAACCACTCTTCTACTTACGTCCAACCATAATACCGCTCAGCCCAGTCTGCGATCATCAAATAAGACGACAGTACCGTCTTCTATTAAATCATAGAGTGACCAATACATTAATCAGAAATCTATGTGGAAGTTATTGTAAAATTTATTCTGAGTGATGATATCCTATTTTGCATCTATCAAATGATACGTTAATGTTCAGAAACAGATGTGAATACTCAGGACATTGCTCCGGAAATGGATTGTTCAAAATTCAGTAATTCTTCTTATCTATATTATAATACAGTGAATTAACGTTTTATGTGTTGTAGTATCTACTAAGTTACCTGCAAGAAAAAAACAAAGGGCTCACCAATGTACTGGCACGTTTATTTTGGTCTAGTACACAACTAACCACATTCCAAACAGCATGCAAACCACTGATAATCTTGGGTGCTGGTATTTGTTGAAAATGGGGTTGAGGGAGTGGACACCATCAGTTGCAGATGGCGCCAGATGATAGATCAAAAACTGCAATTTCAGTACCTTGGGGACATCATCAGAATAGGAGAATTCCGTCTGGTTTAAGGAATGCACCAGCAATATTTCAGCATTCGTTAGACGAAGTGTTGAAGGGACTGAAATGTAATACATTGTTTCTAGACGACAATTGTTTTTTCAAGGGATATGTAAGAACGTAGGCAGTGATTGAGGTAATATTCAAGAGGTTACAAGCTGCACATTTAACAATGAGTACTGAGAAGTGTCTTTTGCATTGAAAGAAGTGAATTACTTGGGTCACGTAATTATTAAGGACGATGTGGCGACTGATATGAGGTACATACAGTCGGTGTGAGATTTTCCAGTGCGAGGGACAAGTAAAGAGTTAAATTCTTTCCTGGGCCTCGTAAATTACTATAGAATATTTGTGAGAGGATTCTCAGATATAGCACAACCAGTTACGGAACTACAGAGAAAGGACATCGAATTTGTGAGGTCTGAGGAGTGTCTCAAAGCATTTGACAAGTTAAAGTCAGTACCGATGTTAAGTTCAGTTTTGGTGCTAATTAATTTCCAGAAGGAATTTCCATTTTCATGTGATTCTTTGAACCATGTCCTCGGGTTCTTTTTGAGCCAAGAAATAGATGGAGAGGAACACCCTATTGTTTTTGCGTCAAGAAAACTGAGTGGAGCTGAGAATAATTATGATGGAGAGGTAGATTGTTAGCCTGGTGACTGAAGTAACATACTTCTGATGCTATGTGTACAATAGGAGGTTTAAATTACTGACTGACCACGTCGCTTTGATGTGGTTATTATGTTTGAGGAATACATCGAGTGCAGTACTAAGATCTACATTGAAACTCACGTAATCCGTGTATGATGTAATCCACAAGCCAATGAAGAAACAAAATAATGTGGACGCACTGAGCAGAAAAACAGCTGTGATACAAACACAAGGTGGAGACCTTGCTGAGTGGCAAGCAGTGCAGAGTGTAAGCAGCAGGAATTCAGCATGTGTGACGAATTGTTATGTAAGAAGACGAGATTAGAAGCGCCACGGTTGTACCAGTAGCGCTAAGGGAAGAGGTGCTGAAACAAATGAACGATCACGTTTTGTCTGGCCATGGAGGGTACAGAGAGCAATGAGGTAGTGGAGGGCAATGGAATAATATTGCTGGATAGGAAGGAAACTTGCTGTCTGTTAGTAGGCAATGAATTGTGTCCGAAACGAGCACTGTTCAGGGGTTGAAGGAAGCGACGGATTCGTTCCGATTTATTGGGGTCAATGTGTTAGGACCTTCTAACCGAACTAAAGTAGGGAATCGTTTTGTACTGACTATAAAAGATCACTTTTCTTGTTATATGGAGGAAATGGGGTCGATACCAGTCCAGGAGGCAGTCACAGTCGCAAAAATGTTGGTGAGTAGCTGGGTGTTGAATTTTGAAGTCCCAGTAACAGTAATAACGGATCAAGGGAAGGACTTCATGTCATAACTGATGAAGGAATTGTGTTGCTTGTTGATAGTGAAAAAATTTAGAACTACTCCACTTCGTCTTCAGTCAAATCGAAGAACGGATCAGGGTCATATGACGATTGGGAAGAACCCCAGTTGTTATGTTAACTACAATACATAGACTGGGGTATATATTTCTCTGTTGTAATGAGTGCATACAATTCGAAACTACACACCAACACAGGATTTTAGGTATTCGAGGTGATTTATCGTAAAAAGATCCCGTCCTCATTCGATATGATTAAGCAGGAAGGGAGTAGGAGTGGAATGATAGGCCTGAAAGATCGCGAGAACTGTAAGAGAAGTTTCGAAGAGTGTCCATCACGTGAACACCAAGGCACTGGAAAGGCCAGAGGAGGCAATGAAGCATACTGTAACTTTACATCATTACGTGGTGGGCTAGCGGGTGATGTCCATCAACTCCGAAAGGGAAGACGAAGAAGTTTCTAACATAGCAACAAGAGACATGCCAAGTGATCGAAACCGCGTCACCAGCAAATGTGAAGATACAGTTGCCAACGAGTTCAACTATCGTTCATGTCAGACACTTACGATTGTTCAAGCGTGTTTCAGAGTTTATCTCTGTGGGAATATCGCTGAAACCTAAGATAAGAGCCAAAAATAAAGAGCATAAGAAAATGGAACAGCAGAAGGAGGACCAAAAATAGTTCAAATGGCTCTGAGCACTATGGGACTCAACTGCTGTGGTTATCAGTCCCCTAGAACTTAGAACTACTTAAACCTAACTAACCTAAGGACATCACACACATCCATGCCCGAGGCAGGATTCGAACCTGCGACCGTAGCAGTCGCACGGTTCCGGACTGCGCGCCTAGAACCGCGAGACCACGAAGGAGGACCGTGTACCTTGTACACCACACTCGTTAAGGTTGAGGAGGCCAATATGTTTTATGCTTTATGTGATTCTTAAGCTTTGTTTTCTGTGTTGTGTAGGTTGTTGAGGTAATTGTGGGTAGGATCACATGCTTATATCAAGGTAAGGATTATCTACTATTGTTGTGTGAGAGATGCTGATTCGAGACAGCAGTCGTCTTGGGGAAGGAGAGCAGATAGTGGTCCCTGTCCCCAGGTCGCCGTTCAGCGAGGACGAGGAAGGGAGAATGCTAGTTTTGGCAGTGGTGTACTTCTTCGCCGGGACAGAGTAGGGGCCCTGCCAAATCACTGCCTGGGTGGAGCAGTTTTGATTTTAGGCAACAGGCTGTGGTATAGTAAAGTCACAAAGGGATGTTAAGTTCGTTACATAATTTTTGGCAGTTATGAAAGAAATAAGGACTTTGAAAGAGGCATTTGAGGATGAGTAGCGGATTACTCATGCAGATGCCAGGGGAGCACAAGAGGCTGCTCGTGAAGTATGCGCAGTTAAAGGAAGTAGTGCGAGTAATGCCGCATGAATTACAGAGATAAAAAATGGCGGTAACTCAAGAAAAGTCACAGACTGCTAAGAAAACGCTTTACTAGATGACCGGTTTCGACTGAACTAGGCTGTCATCATCTCATCTTATGTTTTTGAATTTGAAGCATACGATTCGACGATACCAACACAGCTCGAATCGAAAGCGGTCATCCAATAAAATGTTTTTTTTTTTTTCGTATTCTCGTCTCTTGAAGTTTTCTCCAGTTACCATACATTGCAGAGCGACCCAAGACTGATCATTCCTAAAATAGAAAAAAGGGGATGGACAGATGAGGTGGAGGGGGCAGGGGAGGATACACAAGACAATATTAGAGGCAATGGACGCAAACGATGTGAGTGGGCTGAATGAGAGAGCAGAAGCCACAAAAGAAATGGCAGAAGGGAATCGAGCGATTAAAGAGTGGCATTCCACGCGGGCTGTAAGTTTGCTAGGCGTACTGAACAACACATGCATAATTCGTAAGCTAACTACAGTGGCAATGAGATATGCCAGTGCATCATGTAGTACTATAAACCCAAATTTAGTGGCAGTTCAAGCACGGATGAACGAGTTACATCCAAGAATAGAGCTAATAAGATTGTTGGTAAGCAAAAGTTGAGTTCACGAGCTTGGAGGAAGCCGCTCCTCAGGCACTAAACGGGCGTTCGAGTCGGGTCCCACGGCCACCCAAGTAATGGCAAAAGGGGCTGAGGAAAGTGCTGAAAGAATTACCGCGGGAGCTACCTTTAGTAGCAAGTCATAACAATCAGAAGCTACCTTTATATTATCATGAAGTAACAGTGGAAGTAAAAGCGGACAGTGCACGGTTGGACGTGTCAGTGAAGGTGTCAATAGCGGACAACCTCTCATTGTTTTTGTTTTACTCAGACGGGAACAGTGGGGAAATTTGTTCTGTAGATGGTGTGTTACTGGTAGTGGAAAACGGGGAATGGTGGTAGGTAATAGCCAATGGTGTGCTACAACAAATTCCAAAAAGGAGTTGTAATGTGTGTCCGACTCGCCAGATCCAGATGGGACGAAACTCATGTTGCATGTAGTTGTACATGGGCAACGCAGAGCGTCGACATTCCGAAGAAGGTTATGGAAACAGAGGCATACTTTCAGCAAACTGATCTGTTTTAGGTGTAGCGGATTTATCAGACTTCGTGGAAGAGGGGAAGAACCCATAAAATTTAATGTGGTAAATGTATAGTGTTTAAAATACCATTCTAGTGTAATATTGAGAGTATGTCACTTATGTGCTAGACCGGTGTTGGAAGTAGTCACCTTGGGGAACTGGTCAGGGTCTTGAGCCACTGGCAGACCGCCGCCCACTGCACGACCTGATGTCAGCTATGCAAATGGTTCAAATGGCTCTGAGCACTATGGGACTTAACATCTGAGGTCATCAGTCCCTTAGAACTTAGAACTACTTAAGCCTAACTAACCTAAGGACATCACACACATCCATGCCCGAGGCAGGATTCGAACCTGCAACCGTAGCAGTCGCGCGGTTCCGGACTGAAGCGCCTAGAACCGCTCGGCCACCACGGCTCGCTTCAGAAATGCAGGGTGCTGACGTTTTTACCTCTTTCCTGAGACAGAGCCCAACCACCTGCTGGCCATTGCTGGCTTCCCATGTTGAAGCGGGTCGTGACTGACTCAGAATGTCAGCAACGAGGTATGTAATTTACGGCTAACTAAGTATTCCTGTCGATCAGTAGACTGTCATTGGGCCACAATGGCCCTTCACTCCACCGCTCACCCTCTGGAGTGGCGCCAGAAATCAGCCTCATCCCTACAACAATTACCTTCTTAAATTTTTTGACGTATTTATATTCGAAATAATAGATCATAACTGCTTAATTGTAAAATGTAAACTTTCATGAGAGAGAAAGACAAATTTGAAATGTTTTTCAGGGCTATTATGCCATGGTCGAGTAGGTTTCGCTTAAAACCAAATGTTTTGTTCCCTCTGGTATGGCAATGGAGAGACCTTTAAGCCCAGTTATTGCGAATTTCTTTATGGAAAAGTTCGAGGGGTAGGCACTGGAAACTGCGCACAACGAACCGAATATTTGGTTCCGGTACGTGTATTATATGTTTGTTTTGTGGCGATATGGCAGGGAAGAACTGGATCGTTTTCACAAACATCTCAAAGGGATAAATCCGAAGATTCAGTTTACCATGGAGGAGGAGGCAGGCAGATGATTTAATTTTCTTGAGGTGCTAGTTTTCAAGAAAGAAGATGATAGCTTGGGCCACATGATTTACGGAAATCCTAAGCACACATACCATTGCCTACATCGGGATTCGAACCACCACAAACAGCAAAAGCGAAGCATCAAAAAACATTGGCCGTTAGAGCAAGGATAATACGCGGATCGGAAATGCTTGACGTAGAATTAAAACATCTCACCAACGCATTGCTCAAAAATGGTATTCGTTCGCTGAGGTAAGTAGAGCGCTAAGACCACTGCGTAGAAATCGTGCTGATGCTCATGCGCCTGCGACACCGATTGTTTTTCTTCCTTTCATTAAGAACGTTACTGACAGCATAAGAAAAACCTTGAAAAAGCGGAACATCGCGGTAATCTACAGATCCACACAGAAGATGCAAGATCGCCGAAAATCGCCCACGGATGCTCGCCAACAGCTGGTAAAAATAGGAATTCATAGGGTTCCATGTAGTTGTGTGGAAGTGTACTTGGATACCACTAAAAGAACGGCAAAAAAAAAAAAAGGATTTTAAGAGCACAAGGGAAATTGCAGAAGAGTGGTGATTGACAGATCTGTTGTTCCGGAACATGCTTTGCAGCCAGTTGAACACCACATTCATTTAGATAGGATTTAAGTGCTGGCAGCTACAAGCGGACGCCATGAAAGGTTACACAGAGAGGCCACAGACATTGTAAAACACCTTATTAATTTCAGTAACAACGAGGAGGGTGTGAAATTGAATGACATCTGGATTCCGGTGCTGAAGAAGATGAGTAATAGTCTTCCATCATGAGGTGATAGCAACAGCGGACGACAGCAGTCCACAACGGCCAATTTCGCTCGCGCATTCGAAACATGTGACGTCACGCCACTGCGCGGAAGTGGAATTTAGCTGTAGTCAGAAGCGAGCCAGTGTGTGTATCGGATATTCAAAGAAGCTAACATCCACCTTGAAAATGTCCTCCGCAGATGCCGACGAAACGTTGGGTTTTAAGGTAAAATCCATTAGATCACGGCACGATAGCCTCGAAAATTTTGTTAACTGTGAACTGCTCAATTACCACCCTTTCCGTTTGAATTCTATTCTTTATTCCCTTCTTGCGTCCGCTTTTATCCAAAGTGATTGTCCCTACATATTTATGTCTCGACTACACTTTGCTACAGATGCATCACCCACAGCAAGATCCTAGCCTATACCTGCGACAACCGAGTCTTCAGTCTTTGCGAACTTTATTTTCGAAGCTCATCGGTCGTATTCTTCTTTAAGATTTCTTAACATATAATAAATATCCTATTCTTGGTCAGCAAAAGTGATCTGATCGTCAGCGAAATTAGTGGAGAACAGTATATCATCACCTATTTCAGTTCCCGTGTTGTTGAACTTCCTTTTCCAATCTTTCACCGCTTTGTTCAAAAATATTTTAAGCGGTATTGATGCTAAGCAGCATCCTCGTCACAGTTCTTTGCTGTCTTACGTTTCTGTGAAAGTAACTTTCCAATCGTAGCACAACAAGTATTATTTGAATACAGATTTCTAACGGCTTCGCATAAAATTTAAGAACGTTCTTGTTGCTCATAGCTTCCCACATTGCAGAAAGTAGTACAACGTCATATGCTTTATGCAAGTAGTAAAAACCACGTGTGTCCCTAAGTTATGTGCCACTCAGTTGGCATTTGCCTGTCTAATACTGCAGATATTATCATTACAATACCTGCCTGCCCGAGAGGAACTCTGTTTTTCTATTTCCTCAATTTATCTCCCAGTTCTGCTTTTAAGGATCTTGCCATACAGTCTCGATGGAGAACTGGGAACTGTGATCTCTCGATCATTTGTGTAGTAATCGTTGCTTATCTTGCTAAATATGAATGTAATGAAACTGACCAGTGTGCATGCCAGTTTTCTCTTATGCACACTGAATACCAACAGCTGTGACCCTGCTTTGTGTATCTCTCACCGTTTCCTAAGAACGACACCACGCCGTCCCGCAAGGTGGCTGACAGATGCATGGTCGTATTCTGATTTAAGGCAGTGTGCCGAATTTCTTAACCATCTGGGTACCAGTGGTTTCTACCTGAAACCACCATTCTATTAATCTTTCTTTTAAAATAGTGATCGTATTGAGGAGTTCGATGACAGGTAAAGTAAGTATATCTAAACTCATTCAACGTGAATCAGAGTTTGTACGTTTGCCGTTATGAGTCGCTTCGAAATGAAACCACAGGAGCAGTATGAACTGCTGACAAAAATTTATTAAATTTTAGTCGCATATTTAACTTGTTATTTAGGACTATAATCCGATTTAGGCATTACGAGATCATGGAAGTTTAGAAATGTGGCATTATACGTAGGAAAATCTCGGAACTGCTTTCAAATATATCTCATGAAATGGTGGGTGGTTGAAAACTGCATGTCCCAGAGGTTTCAAAGTGAAACCATCTTCTTACAACTGATTGTTTACTTTTGGACAATTTTCTCGTTTCTTGTCACTCACTATGATAATAAAGGTTAACTTTGTGAAAAATTTTAAAACTACATTTCACAACGAAAATATCTCTTTAAAACAATTGACTGTTTACTTTTTGCCAATACATTCTGGAATTCGTTGCTAACTATGATGATTATAGCCAATTTAATGAAAATTTTATAAATCATTTTTTATATTATTGGGAGTCTGGTGGTTGAGGGGGCAATTAGATTGACAGATTGCTCAGTGCTGCTGACCAACCGCATTGGCCACGGCGCGTTTTCTCTGGCAGTGCTCAGCTGTGTATGGAAGATGTGGCACCCTGGCCTGGAGTTCATGGCTGTCCGTTGGTTATCTGGATTTGACTTGCCACAGAGCGGTGAAAATATTAACTGTGTCGGATTTGGTGTTATGTGAATGTTTTTGACAGTTCTTAAAGTTTCTTACTTTCCAGCTTCTTAGATACGTGAACGCTGTGCTATCTGGCCATAGTGGCAGCTTACGTTGTAAAATGTTTTACTGTTGTACCTACTGGTCTTGTATGAATATCAAGAGCTCAGATGGAAACTCAGTTCTAAGCAAAGAACAGAAAGCAGAAAGGTGGAAGGAGTATATAGAGGGTCTGCACATGGGTGATGTACTTGAGGACAGTATTGTGGAAATGGAAGAGGATGTTGATGAAGATGAAATAGGAGATATGATACTGCGTGAAGAGTTTGACAGAGCACTGAAAGATGTAAGCCGAAACAAGGCCCTGGGAGTGGACAACATTTCATTAGAACTACTGATAGCCCTGGGAGAGCCAGCCCTGACAAAACTCTACCATCTGGTGAGCAAGATGTATGAGACAGGCGAAGAATATAATAATTCCAATCCCAAAGAAAGCAGGTGTTGACAGATGTAAAAATTACCGAACTATCAATTTAATAAGCCTGCAAAGTCTGCAAAATACTAACACGAATTCTTTATAGACAATTGGAAAAACTGGTAGAAGCCGACCTCGGTGAAGATCAGTTTGGATTCCGTGGAAATGTTGGAACACGTCAGGCAATACTGACCCTACGACTTATCTTAGAAAATAGATTAAGGAAAGGCAAACCTACGATTCTCGCATTTGTAGACTTAGAGGTAACTTTTTACAATGTTGACTGGAATATTCTCTTTCAAATACTGAAGGTAGCAGGGGTAAAATACAGGGAGCGAAAGGCTATTTACAATTTGTACAGAAACCAAATGGCAGTTATAAGAGTCGAGGGGCATGAAAGGGAAGCAGTGCTTTGAAGGGAGTGAGATAGGGCTGTAGCCTATTCCCGATGTTATTCAATCTGTATATTGAGCAATCAGTAAAGGAAACAAGGGAAAAATTCGAAGTAGGAATTAAAATCCATGGAGAAGAAATAAAAACTTTGAGGTTCGCCGATGACATTGTAATTCTGTCAGAGACAGCAAAGGACCTGGAAGAGCAGCTGAACGGAATGGACAGTGTCTTGAAAGGAGGATATAAGATGAACATCAACAAAAGCAAGACGAGGATAATGGAACGTAGTCGAATTAAATCGAGTGATGCTGAGGGTATCAGATTACGAAATGAGACGCTTAAAGTAGTAAATGAGTTCAGCTATTTGGAGAGCAAAATAACTGATGATAGTCGAAGTAGAGACGATATAAAAGGTAGACTGGCATTGGCAAGGAAAGCGTTTCTGAAGAAAAGAAATTTGTTAACATCGAGTATAGATTTAAGTGTCAGGAAGTCGTGTCTGAAAGTATTTGTATGGAGTGTCTCCATGTATGGAAGTGAAACGTGGACAATAAATAGATTGGACAAAAAGAGAATAGAAGCTTTCAGAATCTGGTGCTACAGAAGAATGCTGAAGATTAGATGGGTAGATCACATGACTAATGTGGAGGTATTGAACAGAATTAGGGAGAAGAAAAATTTGTGTCACACCTTGACTAGAAGTAGGGATCGGTTGGTAGGACATGTTCTGAGGCATCAAGGAATCACCAGTTTTCTATTGGAGGGCAGCGTGGAGGGTAAAAATCGTAGAGGGAGACCAAGAGATGAATACACTAAGCAGATTCAGACGGATGAGAGATGAAGAAGCTTGCACGGGATAGACCACAACAACAAAAACCTACTGGTATCAGGCACTGCGAATAATTATGCGGCTGGGAAATGAATTTAAATGTTAGGTTAAGGCCAAGTGGTCAGCTATTACGATTCATGTAGTGTTCTGTGTTTTTTGATACTTATTTGTATGGTCTGTCCACCGGTAGCGACTTGTACTTAATTTATACGTTTAAATCTCTTGCAGCGCGCATCATGACCAAGATGATTACACTTCATGGTGGATCTGTTGTTTGATATGTAGAATCGTCGTTCTTTCTGTTTGTGTGTTCTATTGTCAGATAATCATCAGCAGTACCTTAGTGGGTGGTTGTCATTTTCCATTTGAGGGGCGCCGCTAAGGTGGCACTAACTCAGTTTGCGCGTGGGATGCGTTTGAGTTGAAATGTATATGAGTAGTACCTTAATGAATGGCGGTCATTTGATATTTCATTGGCGTTGCCAAACTGGTACTTAAGCTATTTGTGCATACGATGCGTTTATGGTGCAATGTTCGTTAATAGTACCTCAGTTGATGCTGTCATTTCCTATTTCAGGAGCGCCACTTTAATGCTTCCACAGTGCAGTTGTTGTGACCTATGCCAGAAATGTCGATCGCCGGTGTTTATCTACCGAAACTGTTTGTAAAATGGTAGCAGAGTGTGGTTGTTTTAAAGCGGCAGGGTTTCGATCCAGTAGAGTGGTGGGGAGCATTGGGATTTGTTGCTTGCACTGTATTTTAAATAATGTCCCAGGTAATTGTGAAGGCCATGTAACTAGGATGCTTTGGTACATTCTCTTTCTGCGTCCCATCCCCTTTCCTCCTCCCCTCCCCCCCCCCCCCCAACCTTGTTCAGACTTCCGAGGCGAAAGCTATGCACGTGCTAGTTTTCTGTCGCACGCATCGAATATCGATACCTGTGATTCCGCTTTGCATGACTTCGGCTGTTGCCTAGAGACGAGACCATGCCATCCTGCGAGGTAGCAGACCAATGCACAGTCGCACACTGATTGTGTGATGGCTGGCTTCAGAGGACAGTTGAGTTGACGGAGTGGAGGCGTTCAGCGAGGTTGGTCAGAATTTATGACCGTGGCGGTGCACGGCTGAATACGGAGGAAGCGATGGCTTGGCCTCGTGTTGATTGCTGTCAGCTAGTTATCTACACTCCTGGAAATTGAAATAAGAAGACCGTGAATTCATTGTCCCAGGAAGGGGTAACTTTATTGACACATTCCTGGGGTCAGATACATCATATGATCACACTGACAGAACCACAGGCACATAGACACAGGCAACAGAGCATGCACAATGTCGGCACTAGTACAGTGTATATCCACCTTTCGCAGCAATGCAGGCTGCTATTCTCCCATGGAGACGATCGTAGAGATGCTGGATGTAGTCCTGTGGAACGGCTTGCCATGCCATTTCCACCTGACGCCTCAGTTGGACCAGCGTTCGTGCTGGACGTGCAGACCGCGTGAGACGACGCTTCATCCAGTCCCAAACATGCTCAATGGGGGACAGATCCGGAGATCTTGCTGGCCAGGGTAGTTGACTTACACCTTCTAGAGCACGTTGGGTGGCACGGGATACATGCGGACGTGCATTGTCCTGTTGGAACAGCAAGTTCCCTTGCCGGTCTAGGAATGGTAGAACGATGGGTTCGATGACGGTTTGGATGTACCGTGCACTATTCAGTGTCCCCTCGACGATCACCAGTGGTGTACGGCCAGTGTAGGAGATCGCTCCCCACACCATGATGCCGGGTGTTGGCCCTGTGTGCCTCGGTCGTATGCAGTCCTGATTGTGGCGCTCACCTGCACGGCGCCAAACACGCATACGACCATCATTGGCACCAAGGCAGAAGCGACTCTCATCGCTGAAGACGACACGTCTCCATTCGTCCCTCCTTTCACGCCTGTCGCGACACCACTGGAGGCGGGCTGCACGATGTTGGGGCGTGAGCGGAAGACGGCCTAACGGTGTGCGGGACCGTAGCCCAGCTTCATGGAGACGGTTGCGAATGGTCCTCGCCGATACCCCAGGAGCAACAGTGTCCCTAATTTGCTGGGAAGTGGCGGTGCGGTCCCCTACGGCACTGTGTAGGATCCTACGGTCTTGGCGTGCATCCGTGCGTCGCTGCGGTCCGGTCCCAGGTCGACGGGCACGTGCACCTTCCGCCGACCACTGGCGACAACATCGATGTACTGTGGAGACCTCACGCCCCACGTGTTAAGCAATTCGGCGGTACGTCCACCCGGCCTCCCGCATGCCCACTATACGCCCTCGCTCAAAGTCCGTCAACTGCACATACGGTTCACGTCCACGCTGTCGCGGCATGCTACCTGTGTTAAAGACTGCGATGGAGCTCCGTATGCCACGGCAAACTGGCTGACACTGACGGCGGCGGTGCACAAATGCTGCGCAGCTAGCGCCATTCGACGGCCAACACGCGGTTCCTGGTGTGTCCGCTGTGCCGTGCGTGTGATCATTGCTTGTACAGCCCTCTCGCAGTGTACGGAGCAAGTATGGTGGGTCTGACACACCGGTGTCAATGTGTTCTTTTTTCCATTTCCAGGAGTGTAGATTCGACCACCCTAGCACCTCAAAACCTTGCGGTGCTAACCGCGGAAAGGAATTACCTTATTTTCTTAAAGCGGTGCAAACTTTAATGGTAAGCGTGGGATTTGGTGTTGTACAGTTTCTGCCTCTTGCTCAAAGTTCTTGCTTGTGCGCAGCAAGCGTCTTCCTTTCTCTTAGGGTGTTGTTCTGCAGTTAGATGTCTGCTAGTAGTTCCTTAGTTGGTAGTTGCCTTTTTATATTTCAGGGCGCCGCCAAGCTAGTACTCGTGTTATTTGCACGTAGGACGTGTTGATGTTGTATTCACCTTCTGTAACGTAGTAAATTATTACGAGGTGTCATCTTACATTGAAACCGTCGCTTGCCATGGAGGCGGAAGGAGAGCAGACTTTGTTTTCATACTGGCACAGCTGACGCTTGCTACTGGGCCGAGCCTAACGCTGCGTGCAATACGCTACGTGTTACCCTTTATGAATCTGAAGAAGTACTATTAAATATAATTGGTCTTTTTCATACTTAATATATGAAATTCTATGGATAACACAACCATACTGTTATAATTTTGCGCTTTGAGTATTAAATTTATTAGTAATTTTGTGGAAAGTAATCGTATTTTGTTTTCATTAAAATTTATTTAGTTTAGGAATTACGAGATTGCTATTCTAAATTATTTGTGGTCACTGAGATACAAAAACCTCCCCTACAACGTTAATGTGGGAGTCCAAGGAGAGGAATTTATTATCTACTAACAAACATCGACAAGCTCGCTTCGTTGTAATCAAACAACACCGCCAGATAGCCGGCTTCTCCACGCTTTGCTAGGTGATACGGTCCTACATAGCCTGTGTACGCTCACTAAACAGCAACACACGCCTTGAAAACGGTCATTTACTGATTACGCCGGTTAGCACACCCGCCCATGGGAACACTTTCCGAATACTTTCGAAACTTTTCGCACAGAGGAAAAAACTTAATTGTTCCCAGACTATCGACTCCTGAAACGCATACCGCAGCACCACCTGCTCCCTTGAAAATTCAAAACTAATGTCCTGCACCCCACAAGCGCTGCTAGTCGACCCCTATATCGCGGGAAGAACATTTTGAGGCCAAGTAAAGGTGATGAGGTGAAGCAGTCGTAATGCCCAAAATCATTAACGTAGTCCTTGAAAAAGCAGTTGTATCTTCGGAACGCAATGGAGTGAAATAAGAAAATAAAATATTGTAACACGTCCGACCGCGGCCAGAGCCCCCAAGAAGAGGGACACTGAAGTCATTCTGCAAGCAAACTGCGGGAAGCCCGGCCCTCGTCCTTGCCTCGCTCAAAGAGGCACACGATGCAAAGTGCCTGTGTGACAACGAGAATCGTGCCGAGAACTGGTGGACATCTGCAGCCATTAGGACAGAACACCAAGAATATACATGAGAAAGTATCTGAGTT
Source organism: Schistocerca nitens (assembly GCF_023898315.1). NCBI lineage: Eukaryota > Metazoa > Arthropoda > Insecta > Orthoptera > Acrididae > Schistocerca > Schistocerca nitens. Next base: position 406,986,445 of record NC_064620.1, read on the forward strand.
CTTCTGGCCCGGCGGCAGTCACTTAACCTGCTCTAGAAAGGAGAGATGTGCCGACAATTCCAGCACCACACGGGCACAGGGAGGAGCGTGCAAAAAGCGCGGGGAATTGGTGCAGGGAGGCTTGTGAAAGAGGCCAGCATTCTTAAGAATGTGTTTTCTTCAACAGTGAGGATTTTCCTTATAGATCACGGACGCCGGTAGATTTTAAGACGGAGCTCAAAAATGAGGGCTCACGCAGAGACAGCGGTTATAAAGAAGTGTTGTGTAGCTGCCCTCCCAATAGCCTCGTAATGCAGGAAAACATTTTAAAAATGTGAAATCGTGAGAAAGATGCCAATTCATGAGGCACACGCCAGCCCACGCCAGATAGGAAATTTCCACCCCTCAAGGAGAGGCGTGCCTATGAAACAGCGATCTGTCATTAGGCTGCATTGAAAATTTCGTCCGACAATTACAATGCCGAAAGGAAAAATATTTCGAAGAGGAGTTTTAGCTGAGAGATGGAGGAGAAGCGAGAAGAGGGGAGTGGTGGAGACACCGTGGAAGCGAGAGGACATGGACGCTCTTCCACCGATCGCCAGCATCCGCCATCCGACACCATGGTACCACGACTTCAGACACGCGCCCGTAACTGTTAGACAATGCAGAGATCGTACCTGGGTCTCGCCGCAACGCCGCGATTGCCGAAGAGGGCAGCCAACTCGCTCAGCACAGCTCCGAGGCGACGTGCCGTACCGACGCAGCGCCTGTCGCCAACAGCAGTATACGACGAACGATAAGGAAGAATGATGAAACGATTCTTTCCCTCCTCCTTCCCCTTAATAGCTGAGTCGTGCATTTCCACCAAAAAACTCGTTTTCGGTACCAGAATGCAGTAGCCATACGCTTTCTGATGGAGAATGTTTACTAGTACTTCTTTGGTTTACTTGACGAATAAAAGTGAATTCTCTTTTTGGATATATCTTTTGTTTCTTCATTTTCGAAACTGATTCCTGGAATAATTTAATTTAATAAATCTTCACCTTCATCATTGCAGCCCTGGAGAAATGTTAAGGCGGCACCCATTCGATGTGTTTTGTGATGGTCGGCAGCGTTTTGGGGACCCATCTCGCACAGAGTTTGCTGAAGTCTCTCACTCACGATCTTTTTTAGAGATGACCCTGAAATTTCGCGAAACGAATAACTCGAATAAGAAATTGTGGACCGGCGATTTTCTCGAATCACCTGATCCACTTGCTGAACAAGATCATTGGCTAACACTTGCTTCCTTACCAGACCGCCTCCACCATCAACTTCTGTACGTCCTGCTTCAAAGTTGCTGAACTTTGCTGTCAAAAAATGGCTCTGAGCACTATGGGACTTAACTTCTGAGGTCATCAGTCCCTTAAAACTTAGAATTACTTAAACCTAACTAATCTAAGGACATCACACACATCCATGCCCGAGGCAGGATTCGAACCTGCGACTGTAGTGGTGCGGTTCCAGACTATAGCGCTTAGAACCGCTCGCCCACTCCGACCGCCTCTTTGCTGTCATTTATGAAAGTTTCATCTTTGACATTACTCATTCATCCATGAATTTCGAATGCATTGCATCCATCACTGTAATGATATTGAATGAGAGGCCGCACTTCACACTTGCTGGGAGACTATTATTCTCGACACATTTACGTGCTCACTGCGAGCTCAGAACTGACAAGAGCGACATGAAAACACCAACGGGCATACTAGAGACACTGCACAACCTATCTGCGCAATTCTTCATCGGATTTTCTCTGTGGTTTTAACTCCGTGACAGCTCGGGTTTTGAAGAAAAAAAAAAAAAACCGGCCGCTGTGGTCTCGCGGTTCTAGGCGCGCAGTCCGGAACCGCGCGACTGCTACGGTCGCAGGTTCGAATCCTGCCTCGGGCATGGATGTGTGTGATGTCCTTAGGTTAGTTAGGTTTAACTAGTTCTAAGTTCTAGAGGACTGATGACCTAAGATGTTAAGTCCCATAGTGCTCAGAGCCATTTGAACCATTTTTTTTTTTTAAATAGCTCTCGCATAATCATTAACCGAGCGATGTTGCGTACCGGTTAGTATACGGGACTCTTATTGTAGAGGACGACCCCCATCCTGCCATCCTGCTTTAGGTTTTCCTGTTATTTCCTCAATTCGGTTTGAAAAAGGATCCACTGTTATTACGTAGTACATGTCTGTATTCCGCCTCTAATGCCTTCCTTGTCGACCATACGTTACAACCTAGCCTTTCGTTTCGCAGACAGTGCACTCCGCAAGACGTCCGTCGACTTTTAATCACACAGCCAGACCAGTTTTACATTGTGAGAGAGAGCTATTGGCATGTTTAACCTAAATTGGCAAAGAGTAAAGAACATGGGAAACAGGAATGGTACGGAAAAGTCGCAAGCGTGGTACTAGAGCCCAGAGGCTTGTAAGTTCCGGAAAATTTATCATTTAATTGCACGGAGAAAAAAAAACTGCACAGTGCTGAAGATATAGACGAGAGCTGTCCAAGCGGGCAAGCCTGATGTGGGACCAACTAATCCCTTCCCAGAGCTTTCCGAGACGAGGGAGGGACCCGTTTAAGGGGACAATGACACTGAACGCCTAACAAGAGACAGCGGGTGTCGGCGCTGCACGGTGCTGGACCGTTCTACACCCACTCAGTTCCGTGCGAATCAGGATTCTCCTTTCTCGGAAATCAAAAGAGCACCAGATTGTTAGGCTGCGAACTGGTCAGAACCCTTCACCTTGTCCCACAATTGAGAGGAACATGGATACATTCAAAACCGCCCACTTCGTGGTGGATCCAGATCGGAGGGAGAATTGCACTAATAGCTTACAAAATGGTTCAAATGGCTCTCAGCACTATGGGAATTAACATCTGAAGAACTTAGAACTACTTAAACCTTACTAACCTAAGGACATCACACACATCCATGCCCGGGGCATGATTCGAACCTGCGAGAGTAGCGGCCGCGCGGTTGCAGACTGAAGCGCCTAGAACTGATCGACTACAGCAGCCGCCAGTATCTAACATTCGTACCATTTATAGTTGAAACGATTTGGATCAGATAAGTTGGATTAGCCGTCCACGTGATTACCTGCATCTTGTGTAAAGGCGAGTCTTAAGATTACTGTCGTAAATATTAGTTGTTTTATTGGAACGTTATTACTTGTTAAAAAGCCACTACTTCCGATTCACTTGGGTGAACAGAATAAACTTCTATATACCAGTAAACATTTCATTCGCAATTACAGCATCCATCCCATCTTAACCTGTCTTGTGGACGAAATTTCTAAATTCTGGTAGCAAGTCATTCATTTTACCAGTTATTAATGTGTTCCGTTCTACAGATTACGTTAGTGCGGACCGTTGTGCAAAGCAAGGGCCGAAGAAACAGAGATCCGATGTGGTTGCAGAGTTTTAGTAATTATTTACTTACCAACGATGCGTTTCGCCTGATTCAGGCACCTTCACATTGGTCTACACAAAAAGATTGGCATTTCGTTGGAAGTGGCATGACCCCATTTCCAAAATGGGAGTTACTAGCAAGGAATTGTAGATGGTATTGAACACATGGGGTACAGCGTATGCTGAACGTCCCAGTAAACAATTTGACTCGTAAAATATTCGAAAACATTGCGTAGTGTACTATAAAATAAATAGAATGGATTATAGCCATAAAATAGTCACACCCGGCGATCGCATTTGACTTAAGAAACATTTTACACACCATAAAAATAGCAGAAGAAAAATGAAAAAGCGACCGATTACCTTATTGAGGCATGCGGCGCAGTCTAATGAATGGAAAAAAAAGGATCAAGCCTAGACAGACAGAGTATGCAGGGGTCCAGTACTATGGTCTCAGATATATGTAGGCATACAATCTGGTCTACATAGACCTGAAAACATAGCACTGGTCATGGACTGCGCGGCTGGTCCAGGCGGAAGTTCGAGTCCTCCCTCGGGCTTGGGTGTGTGTGTTTGTCCTTAGAATAACTTAGGTTAAATAGTGTGTAAGCTTAGGGACTGATGACCTTAGCAGTGAAGTCCCATAAGATTTCACACACATTTTAACATTTTTGAACATAGCACTGGACCGCTGTTTTGCATTCATTGGACTACGTCGCACCCCTCAATAAGATAGTCGATTGTTTTCTGTTTTTATTCGGCTATTTTAATGGTGTGTAATATGTGTTTTTGCGACAAAGCCGGTCACAGGGAATGACTGTTTTTCGGATATATTCCGTTCAATTTATTTTGTAGAATACGGCGCACTGTTTCCGAATATTTGACGAGAGCAGTTGTTTGGTGGGATGTTCTGAATGCTCGGTATCCCATGTATACAATTCCATCTAATATCAGTAAGTACTATTACAATTTCTCGTCAATAACTCCAATTTTGGAAAATTGGGCCATTTCACTTCTAACGAAACGTAAATTGAGTAGGCCAAGTTGAAATTGACTGAAGAAACCGAAATGTGTTCAAAATGGTTCAAATGGCTCTGAGCACTATGGGACTTAACATCTGTGGTCAATAGTCCCCTAGAACTTAGAACTACTTAAACCTAACTAACCTAAGGACACCACACACATCCACGTCCGAGGCAGGATTCGAACCTGCGACCGTAGCGGTGCCGCAGTTCCAGAATGAAGCGTCTAGAACCGCACGGCCGCACCGGTCGGCCAGAAATGTGTCATTAGTAAACAAATAATTATTACAAACCTACAACCAAGACTGTTTATTTCTTCATCGCGTATTACTGAATGCTTTACCATCCCTACCATGAGTTGGAAAAGTTTTCAAGATAGTGCGTGGAGTAGCACACCTGGCAGCTCAAAATACTCACGTACTAGCATAGCCAAGGCGAGCACGGAGATAGGCTTCAACCGCAACGCTTACCCTAAGTGATCATAGTCGCTTATGTTTTCTCAGCCGTGCCTGCAGGTCTGCCCAGGCACTGGTGACCTGTGGCCGAGGTGGGTGTCGAGCAGTGTTGGCTGGTGCGCAGACTCAAGGCACGAGTCGAGTACGCCTTCTTACAAGGAAGGAAACACACGATCCGCCTCAGTGCCTTGGGTAGCGGTCACTGATCACGGAGGGTACTCCTAACGCATGTGTACCGAGAGCAGGCTGTTTGCCACTTCTCGGTGTCATGCACGGAAGACGGCGGCTGCATCGATGTTGTGGAGTAGTGGGCACCGGGAACAGGCCAGTAGGCCCGTCGTTATCTTGACGCCATGTACCGAATACGGACCCCAGGTGGATGCTGTGCATTCACCAGCAACGGTCGAGCATTTTCTCGCTACTGTATGTTTGGTGTCCGGCAACCCTCGGGAGCCGGCTGGTGTGGCCGAGAGGTTCTAGGCGCTTCAGTCTGGAACCGCGCGACCACTACGGTCGCAGGTTCGAATCCTGCCTCGGGCATGGATGTTGGTGATGTCCTTAGGTTTAAGTAGTTCTAAGTTCTAGGGGACTGATGACCTCAGATGTTAAGTCTCATAGTGCTCAGAGCCATTTGAACCATTTGAACCCTCGGGATATTAGTATGGTGCTCAGCTGAGGCTGTTACATGTGAAGTGTGCGAGCGCCGTCCGTCATGGTATGGCATTGAGATATTTGGGGCTTTAGCTGTCTTATATGTCATGTTCGTATTGTTCCTGAAATTGAGTTGTTGCTGTCTACAGCATTTGAGTCAGTGTCCTGTTAAATGGTGTGTGTCAGTTTGTTGATGTCTTCTGTATATGAGTGGGCCTGTTATGACACGTCAAGTTTCATCCACGTTCGCTTCCGTTTATTAAAATTAGCCTTAAATATGGGCTAGTGCTGGTTTATGGTTCAAATGGCTCTAAGCACTATGGGACTTAACATCTGAGGTCATCCGTCCCCTAGTCTTATAACTATTTAAACCTAACTAACCTAAGGACATCACACACATCCATGCCCGAGGCAGGATCCGAACCTGCGACCGTAGCAGCAGCGTGGTTGCGGACTGAAGCGCCTAGAACCGCTCGACCACAGCGGCTGGCGCTGGTTTAGGTTTGTAATCATGTGTTTAAGTGCATTAGAGGATTGTCATGAGGCGTAACGATTTCAAAAAATGTTCAAATATGTGTGAAATCTTATGGCACCTAACTGCTAAGGTCATCAGTCCCTATGCTTACACACTACGTAACCTAAATTATCCTAAGGACAAACACACACACCCATGCCCGAGGGAGGACTCGAACCTCCGCCGGAACCAGCCGCAAAGCCCATGACTGCAGCGCCTTTAGACCGCCCTGCTAATCCCGCGCGGCCGTAAAGATTTCCATGAGTCTCACATTATCTGGTGTACGTGCCATGCATGATGTTAGGAAAAGTTTTACGTCAATATGTAACTGCAAGTTAACTTTGAATATGATTTTTTTCTTGTTCTCTTGAGTTATCAGATCAGAGTGGTTAAGGCCATTCCTGTTCACAACAAGGTTCCTGTTATATAGTAATTTTAAGTTAAAATGTTCTCATAATTTATTGCAACAGTACCTGTAAGAAATGAATTGTGATTATCATTGCATGACATGGCGCAGATTTGAAGTATTCCAGACGTTTAATCCAATGGATAATTCTATGAGTAATCTCCCTGTAATATTGCGTACTGTTTTACTTTCACTTGAATTATCATTAACTGGGCTCCTAGAATTTTGTGTACTCGGAAATACTACGTGAAAAAGTTTATTGTTGGCGTTCACGAGCAATCCATACTTCGACGGTTGTACGCACGATATCAAAACGGAAGTTAACTGTGTGTGTCCTGTGCTTGACATACGTATGGGATGAGAGGGGCAGATTCAAGGTTTTATGGAAGGTGAAGAACTCTAATCTTATTTTCCGTAAAAGGGAAGATATTTATGAGTTGTGTTATCTAGAGAGTTACAGATTCGTGGTGCAGTTCTCACAATACCAAGGGAGATTGGGGTATTTTTATGGCCATCTTTTGAAAATATTGTAATCTAATCATGTACTTTACATTTCAAAATTTTGAAAAAAAATATTTCTTTAGTTATATCTTATACCAGATTCCTTAGTTGTTTATAGTTTGTCAGTAAAACGTGACCCAAAAATTTAAATCTTAATAGCGAATGTGAGTTTTCGCAACAAATATCGTATTCATATTTCGAAGTTCAGAACCCTTCTTAAACATGTCTTTAAAAAGGATGTTGTGAATAAAACTCAAAGAAAATTAACGAAACCTAGAGTTTTAAAAAATGTTTGAGTCGGTTATAAGGTAGGGCCTACTGCTCCCCTCGTGTTTACATTACGGAAAATGCGTTATTACTGCTAAGATGGAGTTAAAGGTTATTTTCAGGCTCTGAACCCCACCTTATACACCAGTACCTATTTAGAAAGGATGTTGTTAATAAAAGATAACAATAAATAACAATTTTTATGGTGGACGTAATTAAACCCCTCCCCCTGTGGTTGTATGCGTTATGGAAAATACGTTGCTATTGGAAAGGATAATGTACACAAACTCTTGATTATGATAATATAGTTTTCCTCTGATGTGTCACAGAAGACACATACTGTGTCTCCGTGTGGTCTGTAAATGTTAGTCTTAATGAATACATGCAGTGCTCTTCTGCTATGTACACACTTATCTCTTAATTATTTCATCTTAAAAATATTCTGAAATATTTATCTTAATATTAGGAATTTTAATTTTGGATATTGGCACTCAGTTTATCGTCTTTCATGTGTCACTGTGGTTTGATAAAATGTGTATACCTGAGTTTGTTATTTGTTGTGTTAATATATTCATAACTGGCGTGAGAGATTACAGCCATACATTATAATATTAGTTATAAGAATAAAGACTTGTTACGCTACAGCCAAATGTTGCGGTCAGCCAGAGTTCAAATGGTTCACATGGCTCTGAGCACTATGGGACTTAACATCTGAGGTCATCAGTCCCCTAGAACTTAGAACTACTTAAACCTAACTAACCTAAGGACATTACACACATCTATGCCCGAGGCAGGATTCGAACTTGCGACCGTAGCGGTCGCGCGGTTCCAGACTGAAGCGCCTAGAACCACTCGGCCACATAGGCCGGCTCAGCCAGAGTGAATTCGCTATTGTAGTGATGTTTAATGACTTGGTTTCTGTTAACAAATGTTAAATTTGATCCGTTAAGGAATCAGCACCTTCCACTACCACGTTTCCTGCTGTCTCATTTTCATTGTGAAGTGCCGTACACAGAATAACAATGCATTGAAATAAAAATAGTAAGAATTACAGATAGGTAGTTGGAGAACAAGGACAAGGAGGTTACGCTGAGAGTACACAATAAAAAAGGCTTCCGTTTATGGAAAAGGGAGCAGTATTATTCCTCGCTTCGCATCAAAAATATATTCCACAGTCCTCTTGTTGGCTTGGTGTATCCCGAATTATCCTACGTTATTACATCAGATATTGACTGATATAAATCCTACACAGGGACTAACTTCAATCCACGCGGACTAAAAGCGTTGTGTGTTAAGTACGAGGTGGTAGGGAAGAGAGGGGTGGGGAGTGGGGAATTGAGCGAAGGGCACTGCGGAGGTGGTGGGGGACGGTAGGGGAAGAAACTGTCCGTTCGCAGCAAGCTTCGAGATCGCCTCAAACATTCAGTTGTTGAACGTGGCAGCGAAAGGCACTGCTGGGTGAACAGCAGCATTGTATTTCAACATCGGTAACGTCAAAGTATTCCAAGAAAACAGAATGAATACGGACATAAAAGACTGCGGAAGAGAAGATAAGTGAATAGAAACACATATGGAGTGGACTGTAAGATCTTCTTAAACCCACTGTTTTTGTGTTTACAGTAGCCTCTATCATCTCTAGCGGCGGGGGGGGGGGGGTTTATAGGAAACTGTCAATACTGGGGACAGACGTAACGAAGGAAATTCGTGAATCAGACAGCATATGATATTTAAGCAATATGCTGAGCGTAGTCGAAGAAATCGCTAATAATATATTTCAGGAATTTCACGCAGTAACGTTAGTTTGTTTTACAATCTGATGTGGCCGACAAACAAAGAAATGGAAACTGCCGAATCTAAATAAGCAGAAGTAATACCAAAAAGTTAGATGAAATGAAGCTACGGCGGGAAGTCAGTAGTAGGAATCGGAATGAAGACGGGGTTATTAGAGAATCCGGAGAAAGTGAAATGTAAATATTAAATAAAAACGCTTAGAAGTATCTAGTGCAACGTATGCAGGGGTACTACTCCAGTGGTTGATTTTCTTGTCAGGTCGAGATGATTAAAGTTGGAGGACTTCTGAGGTGCAATGCTAATATCGTAACAGTTCAGTAGGAAACATAAGAACTGAAAGGGATATCGCTGGAAAGAAGGTGACCTTCTTTCCCAAGAAAGCGTTTTGGATAGATTCAGAATACCAGTTTTAAGGGAACTATTCAACAAGTCAAATGCCTTCAATTTTTATCGCGCTAGAAGAAGTCAAAAATAAGGTAAGAGCGGAATGGGCCATGATTGATACTAGTAACAATTATCACGATCATGTCAGTGGATTTAGACTGTGTATGTACATGCAGACTGAATATAGGGAAAGAAGAATTTAACTTTCGGTAGACGACGACGTCTTTAGAGATGGTGTAGAAGCAATTATTGGGGAAGATATAGGAGGAAATCAGCTATGACCTTTCAAACAGGCCATCACGACATTTACATTACACGATTTAGGGAAATCAAGACCGAGCGAGGTGGCGCAGTGGTTAGACACTGGACTCGCATTCGGGAGGACGACGGTTCAATCCCGCGTCCGGACATCCTGATTTAGGTTTTCCGTGATTTCCCTAAATCGCTCCAGGCAAATGCCGGATGGTTCCTTTCAAAGGGCACGGCCGACTTCCTTCCCCGTCCTTCCCTAAACCGATGAGACCGATGACCTCGCTGTCTGGTCTCCTTCCCCAAAACCAACCAACCAACCAACCAACCAGGGAAATCAAGGGAACCTTCATTTAGTTCGCTGTACGGTGATTTGAACTGACATCTTCCCTAATACAAACTAAAGTTCAGCCCTTTGTATTATACAGAGGTATAACATATTTATCTTCAGACACTTGTCATAGTGAAAAATGGCTCTGAGCACTATGGCACTTAACATCTGAGGTCATCAGTCCCCTAGAACTTTGAACTACTTATACCTAACTAACCTAAGGACATCACACACATCCTGGCACGAGGCAGGATTCGAACCTGCGACCGTAGCAGTCTCGCGGTTCCAGATTGAGGCGCCTAGAACCGCTTGGCTACCGCGGCCGGCTTGTCATAGTGAAACTACATACCATGTATTCCCGTATCGTAAAACCATATCCCATATAGTAAAAACTAATTGGTGACAGCCATCCGGAAGTCTCTTATTTTCACGTGGCTGTCAAACGGTTGATTACTGGGTTACAGGAGGCATGAAGAACTTCTGTTGGCAAATCCATGCTTCTGTGCACCTAGAGAGCTGCAGTGCATTAAGCTACACAACAGACTATAGAAAATAACAAAAATAAGCTAATTGTGCGTGTACAGTATTGTGGGAATATTACATTGGAACTAATCAGTGATGACTGAAAGTGATCAACTTAAAAATTGTTATCCAAGAAAACCTGTAATTCAGAACTGCGTCACTTTTAATTCCGATTAGTGTCGCCCATGTATTCTGATCTAGAAAAGCCTTTGAAACCCCTGCTTTTGAACACAAACATTAACTCTGTAAATTACTTTCAATGTGTGTGGCTAAAATTACTCTAAACTGAATTTGACTATCTGTAAATGAATCTCAACACGCAGAATGGCCATCAGAATGGCTTCCCGATCAAACAATCACAACATATCTGTTAACAGTTGAATATTGGAAATGTGTCCTGTTAGAAAATACATCTACTGAATTATATCAAAATTTTCAAATTAGTACGGTTCTTAATATCACTTCAGAGAGTTTGTTTAAACCTTAGAATTGCTTCTTACCTGCAACAGATAACTCATCTCTGCTCTGTCTTGTTTAACTGTAATAATATGAATTAGTGAACTGCTCGATCCTGAAATAAATCACTTCACAGCTAATTGCTTTGTCATTTGCTTTAGACTGATCTGCCAAATCTGAATTTTGTTATCTCTGCAAAAATGCAGCTAACTGTCCACGGAATGACATTACAGAGCAGTGAATCAAGGAAATATGAGCTCTCCTTGGTTTTGTCATACGCAACGAAAATTACTTCAGACAAACAGTGTTTAAGTTCCCTATAATTTACTCTTTGTCTTCCTAATGAAATGCTTTCAACTGGAAAAGAGGGGATGGGGGATGAAGAATAATTATAATTCGGAACACATGTCTGACAATACGTCCTGGATACCAAATCCTGGATACCAAACTTAGATGCTGTTCAACAAAATGTAGTATTTATACTACAATACTTTGCGGTCAGGGCTCGCAGCAAATAAGAACTACACTGATATGCCAAAACATAACCATGGCTCACCACGACGTTGGATGCCGCCTTGTGGCTTTGCGGACATGTGACGCAGTGGCAAAAGTATGTAAGCGGAGTTTACACGGACGGTGGATCACCCTAGCGGCGATATGGGCTGCAAATGTGGAAGTACATTGAGATCAGCGACTTTAACCAAAGGCAGATCCCTATTACGCAGGTCCTGTGAACAAGTATCTCGACCGAGCGAGGTGGCGCAGTGGTTAGCACACTGGACTCGCATTCGGGAGGACGACGGTTCAATCCCGCGTCCGGCCATCCTGATTTAGGTTTTCCGCGATTTCCCTAAATCGCTCCAGGCAAATGCCGGGATGGTTCCTCTGAAGCGGCACGGCCGACTTCCTTCCCTAATCCGATGAGACCGATGACCTCGCTGTTTGGTCTCTTTCCCCAAAACCAACCAACCAAGTATCTCGGAAATGGCGAAGCTGGTCGAATGTTCACGTGCTACTGTCGTGAGCATCTACGGAAAGAAGTAGGAGGACAGCGAAACTACCAGTAGGCGTTAATGGTTGGACGTCCACCACTCTTCACAGAACGTTGCATTCGGTGGCTTGTCTGCTCTGTAAAGTAGGATAAATGGTGATCTGTGGCATCTCTGCCAAAACAGCGCAATGTTGATGCATGTACAAGCGTTTCGGAGCACCGCGTTCATCGTACGTTGTTGAACGTGGAGTTTCGCAGCAGACTCCCTAAAGTGTTCATATGTTAACCCAACGACATCATCAGTTACGATTTTAGTGAGCGCTGTCGATTGATGGAAATGTCAGCTCCTCGGATGAATCATATTTTTGCTGCACCAAGTCGATGGTCGTCTCCTCAAACACCGTCATCGAGGTGAATAGCGGCTCGAAACGTGCAACGCGACAGAGACACAGTCTGTTGGGAGCAGTATTATGCTATGGGAGACATTCTCCTGCTCTTGCATGGGACCTGCGGCGGTAATTGAAAACACGCTGACTTCTGGGAACCAGTTGCATCCCTTGGTGCTTGAGGTCTTCTCCGACAGCGATGTCATCTTTGAGCAGTGCGATGTCATCTGCCGGCCGCGGTGGTCTAGCGGTTCTAGGCGCTCAGTCCGGAACCACGCGACTGCTACGGTCGCAGGTTCGAATCCTGCCTCGGGCATGGATGTGTGTGATGTCCTTAGGTTAGTTAGGTTTTAGTTCTAAGTTCTAGGGGACGGATGACCACAGATGTTAAGTCCCATAGTGCTCAGAGCCATTTGAACCATTTTTTTGATGTCATCTTTCAGCAGTATAATTGTCCGTGTCTCGATGGGAGGACCAGGCTACTGTGGTTTGGACACCATTATAGTGAATTCACGTTGATGTTTCGTTGACCAAATTCTCCTGACTTAAATCCTATGGAACCCATCTGGGTCGCTATTGGGAGCCGTCACCGCGAACGCAAACCAGCGGCCTGTTATTTACGCGAATTACATGTGTGCGTAGACATCTAATGCCACATATCTCCACACCTATCGAAAAAATCTCGGATCCCTGATACGCAGACTAAGTTATGTATTTCTTTATTATTATTATTATTATTATTATTATTATTAGATTTCTAGGTGATTTGGGTGGGAAATTTAGTAACAGATCTGCCACTTTTCGCATCCACAGTAGGTCTAAACCAGCTGGGGATTGAGCCAAACTGAACTTGGATGACTGGTACAGGTATGTCACTCCATGATGTTCAGCTCAGTGCCAGAATTCGTAAAGTATCGTCTCCTACTGACACCCGTTCGCTAGTGTTGGTCGCTGTTATACACACAAGGATGGAAATTTCGAATTAATAGGGACGAGGCTATCTTACACTCTGCTAGAGATAATCCACTGACCATAAGATATCGACAGCAGCTTTTCCAGCTGCACCCGGCATGCCACAGGCCGCTCGCAGCCTTACACACCAGCATGCTTCTGGACGAGCTAGCTCTTTTAGCACACGCAGACCTTAGAGGGGTGGTGTTACACATAGGTTCCACCAGAGGAGGCTAAATTCACGTGACCTCATTTCTTGTGACTTTGACTGGCCAAAGGATCCATTGAAGCAGCTATAACTCAGAGCTCCGCCCATGATTCAGTCCAACTGTATGCTGGAGGACGAAACAGCGACATGGTATGTCGCTACTAAACTTCACTAATGTTGAGAGCCTTATCTAACTGTAGCAGCATTCAAGACTATTTGTTCCTATCAAGATCATTACTCTCGTTGTATATAACTAAGTACTATAGAAGAACCTGCACGTACGCGAAGTTATAAGGAGCGATCAAAAGGTTACTATTCGTAGGCCCTACAGTACAGAATCGATGTGCTACTCAGGCAAAATCGCCGTGAGCATTGAGGAAACCATGGCATTAACGCTCAAGTTTCAAGATACCTCATTGATAAAACACAGTGCTGAGCTGAGTAAATAACTGCTGCTCGATGTTCTCATCCGACAGGAATCGTTGACTCTTCAAAGACTTTTTAAGGGACCAAAAGCGTGATATTGGTCCATAATGGATGAGGCTGGCATCCCTTCGCTACAGTTCACGTTTCCACATTCGTCGCACGCTCGTTGAAATTCACGAATTCCACACTTGTCCCTTGCGTACATGTCAGTGCGTAAGTTTCTAGCGTTTTGCCATCAGTGTAATAAAGACAACAGACACTCATAATAGAAACTTCAGTCACCAATAATACAATCTCCTTCAGTATTTACAACCGTCTGCCAACGCTGGGCTAAATGGTTCAAATGGCTCTAAGCACTATGGGACTTAACATCTGAGGTCATCATCCCCTAGGCGTAGAACTACTTGAACCTAACTAACCTAAGGACATCACACACATCATCCGAGAATTCTCAGGCGGAGGCGCTCGGTCTAGGTTTGCAGTATCAGCGTGGGCAGTCAGCTGGACGTTATTTTGGAGGCGAGCTCCAATGGCGTCTAGTCGGTGCGGCTAAGTGTCACCAGGCGTGTCCGCGCATCCCTAGGCGTGGGGCAACGTGATTGGCCGGTACGTACCCTGGCGTTGGGACAACAGTTCAAAATTTCAGCTGTTGAAGGAATGGAAAATTTTAGGCCGAGAGAAGCGGTCGCCTCCTCTGCTGCCCTCTGATTGCTCTTTCTAAAAGGAGCAGTCTGGAAACTGGTCAAGATACCTCGACCTCCAACAATATGCCCCTGTATGCAGAGGCGAACAGATTTAAGTTTTAAGGAGAATTTACCGGAACGAGACTAGTCGCAGCAATAAGTCGCTGCTCCGTGCTCAAATAAGTAGTAATTTTTGGATGTAAATGAGCTATATATCGAATCTGATTGCTCCGTAACGACGCAACTCTATCGCCAAGAACAGTGCAGCACTCTCGCGAGTGAGATTTCAGAATAGATTTTACGTAAATTCAGATGGAACCATATTCGGTGTTTCATCGGTTACCAAGTACTTCTTTCAAAGTGTGCCCAAGTGATCATCGTCATCTGGCTTTGGTGGCTTTGATGACTCGTTGAGTAATGGAAAGTGGTGAATTTTACTTTCGAAGTTTTATGTCTATAACGGGGCATCCATGCTGAATTTCCTTATCCCACTAGTCCTTTTTCTGACAATAGTCGACACTTTAGTATTGTTTCCTCCTACGGAACCACAGCTTTAGTGTTTTTTAAGTATGCTCCATGTAAATGTAATTTAAGGAGTACGCTATTCAACTGCTAAGTTCGTTATACTCCTCCTCAAAGAGCACGACAGCTAGTGTCTCCACGACGTGTAATGTTCTGCGCCTTGCAGCCTGTGAGAGAAAATTGATTATGGTAGCAAAGTTTGATACCCGTTCAGTAGTAACTGTATGCAGTTACGTCCTTGGGATACAAATTAGGGCTAGTCGATTAAAATTTCATGGAACTTGGCGCTCAGTGCTGAATAAATAACGTTAACTGCAGTAGTTGTGCACAGTTAACGCTTAATTTACCAAAGTATTTGTTATATGGTGAAGTGGACCACTTTTATCGGGAATGTGAACCACTTTTAACGGATATTGTCTAAATTACCAGATATGGGAACCAGAGCTGACGTGTCTGTACCCGGTGGCTCCCCATACTGTCGTCATATGAGGTGATGTTCAGGGTGTACTTTCGATGGTGAAGAGTGCAATCTGAGTAGGTTCGATTTGCCTGCAGCCTCTACAGACGGATTCGTCCATGATGAGGCAGTACGTAGAACTGATATTCGCTCGAAAAGGTGACGTGTCACCCCTTCTTTATCAGATATTGTCGTTTGGCGCGCCACAATCGGTCTACTTGTCCACATCTCTCTGCTGTCACATCATGGGAAGCCGCAACAATGATCATCGTGGTGACAGTGCGTGATGCTCGACATATCGCCGCACTGTACTTGTGGACAGGTCTTTCCTGCAAACCAGCCCAATTTGTGACTGGAGGTGTCTTATATGGCTGCGCTAGATCACACGCTTCAGGATCCATGGTGCGAACATCTGGATAAAAGTGGTCCCACAGATTCTAAACCGGGTTTAAATCTGGGAACCTTAGTGGCCTCGGGAGTACGGTAAAGTTGTCCTGGTGCTCTTCGAACTACACTATATGCCAAAAAGTATCGGGCCACCCCAAAAACATACATTTTTCATATTAGGTACATTGTGCTGCCACCTACTGCCAGGTACTACATATCAACAACCACAGTAGTCATTAGACAATGTGAGAGAGCAGAATGGGGCGCTACGGACAACTCACGGGTTTCGAACGTGGTAAGATGATTGGATGTCATTTGTGCCATACGTCTGTAGGCGAGCTTCCTACACTCATAAAAATCCCTAGGTCCACTTATTCCGATCTGATAGTGAAGTGGAAACGCGAAGGGACACGTACAGCACAAAAGCGTACAGGCCGACCTCTGTGCCTGCCGACAGTTGAAGAGGGTGGTAATGTGTAATAGGCAGACATCTATCCGGACCATCACACAGGAATTCCAGACTTCATCAGGATCCACTGCAAGTACTATGACAGTTACGCGGGAGGTGAGAATACTTGGATTTCAAGGTCGAGAGGCTGCCCGTAAGCCACACATCACGCCGGTAAATGCCAAACGACGCCTCGCTTGGTGTAAGGAGCGTAAACACTGGACGATTGAACAGTGGAAAAACGTTGTGTCGAGTGACGAATCACGGTACACAAGGTGGCGATCCGATGGCAGGATGCCCGATGAACGTCATCTGCCGGCGTGTGCAGTGCCAACAATAAAATTCGGAAGCGGTGGTGTTATGCTGTGGACGTGTTTTTCATGGAGGGTGCTTGCACCCCTTATTGTTTTGCGTGGCACTATCACAGCATAGGCCTACATTGATGTTTTAAGCACGTTCTTGCTTCCCACTGTTGAAGAACGATTCGGGGTAGGTGACTGCATCTTTCAACACGATGTAGCACCTGTTCATAATGCACGGCTTATGGAGAAGTGATTACACGACAATAACACCCCCTGTAATGGACTGCCCTGCACAAAGTCCTGACCTGAATCCTACAGAAAACCTTTGAGATGTTTTGGAACTCCGACTTCATGCCAGGCCTCACCGACCTACACCGACACCTCAGTGCTGCACTCTGTGAACAATAGGCTGCCATTCCCCAAGTAACCTTGCAGCACCTGATTGAACGTATGCGAGAGTGGAAGCTGTCATCAAGGCTCAGGGTGGGCCAACACTATATTGAATTCCATCATTACCGATGGAGGGCGCGACGAACTTGTAAGTTATTTTCAGCGAGGTGTCCGGATACTTTTGATCACATAGTGTTTGTATGCGCACTGTGAACCGTATGATACGTTGCATTGTCCTGCTGGTAGATGGCTTCCTACCGAGGAGAAAACAAACTACGGAATGGACGTGTTCCCCAAGGATAGACACGTACTTGTGTTGCTCTAGTGTGCCTTCCAGAATGAAGAGATCATACAGGCAAAGCTACGAAAATATTCGCCAGACCGTAACGTTTCCTCCTTCGTCCCGGACTCATCTGACGATTATTGCAGGGCCATAGACACCAACGGACATCAGTTCGCTGGAGCATGAAACGTGGTTCATCTGGAAAGACCACCTGTCGCCATTCAGTGGACGGCAAGTTGCGCTGTCGGCGTGCAAACTCCAGTCTTCGTGGGCAATGAACAGCAGTAACCATGGGCAGCTACTGCGGGGGCCTACACGCAGGAACTTTCACTTAGCGATCGTTGTGGGGACACGGTTAATCTAGGTTGTCCTTTCCTCAAACGTTGCACGTATATTCGCCCACACACATCTCCACATAGGTCGGTCTCCCCTGTCGTCTACGCCCCGTGGTACACCACCGTTGCATCGGCATCAGTTTTGGATGGCGCGAAGCATGCTCAGTATACTTCAACCAAGGCGGCACACGAACACTTTAGAAACTTAGCCGTTTCGGAAAAGCTTACACCATTGGCCGTAAAGCCAATGGTTATGCCATTTTGGACGTCAGATAAGTCACTCCGTTTCCGCATTACGACAACGACTGCACTGTTTCCACAATGAGAATTAGATTTTCACCCTGCAGCGGAGTGTGGGCTGATATGAAACTTCCTGGCAGATTAAAACTGTGTGACGGACCGAGTTCGAGTCTCGGTCCGTCACACAGTTTTAATCTGCCAGTTTTAATCTGCCACTGTTGTTCGCGCCTCCATTACTCGCATCATACTGCATACCCCCCAATGCTACTTCTGCCATCTTCCATATGTGAGTGATTGTCGAAAGGGCGGCATCGAACACAGGTGGTGGTCGCATTAATGAGACTGGATCGTTTATGCGCTTGAGGCGTAGTGGCGTTGACATCCTGCCCTCCTAAACCCCTCACTTCCATATTTACCTGACAGCCTTTACATGCTGTCCAACGCGAGCACCAACATTACTGAACGATAAACCATAGTCTCGAGGGCCCATGATGCCGTCGTCTTTGAATTGCGACACGTGATTCGCGATGTCTCTCCTTCTTACTCAAGTCATAAGCCATCTTCTCACCAACAACCAACATATCGTTTTGTGCAGAGTTTAAATGAAGTTTTTATCTGCGACGTGCATTTGTGCCAAAAATTTGCATTTGCATGTCCAAGTGGGTGGGCATTTGAAGTACGTTTCACGTTGCCTTCGTTCGTGTTTCAGTTGTTGTAATGGCTAGGAAGCGCACGTCAAAATCCAGTGTTCAATGCATGCATTTCCAGCGCGCCAATGTGTAAGCCCATATTTACAGAGCGACCATGATACAGCAGCTGTTGTCTGCAAACCAACATCGACCGGCCTCCGGTATACTGTGTACAGAAAGACCAGCGCCGGAACTGTGACGGCAGAAATACGCCGAGCCCACGTGCCAGCCAGACAGGGCCGCACGCCGACGCCAACGCCCGGCTGGTCTTATCGATCCTGAGCCGCCGGCTGGCCTATGAAATATAGTTTCCCGCTATCGGATAACGCCACAGAGCCAGCGCGCACAAACACTCGCATACAAGCGCGCGCACACACATACACACAGACGGGCTGAAAAGTAATATTACATTGTGCCCGGCGGAGCGGGCCGGTTCGGAAGCTGTGGCGGAGGAAGGCGCGTGGGGGCGGCGGGGGTAGCATCCAAGATGGCGCCGAGTGGGCGCCGGGCGTCGCGACGCTGTTGGCGGCGGCCCCACGGCCAATAGGCTGCGCCGCCCAATGAGGGCGCCTGCTCTGCGCACGCGTCGGCGGGGAAGGCCCCAAGGGTGGGGGGCGGCGGAGGCGGCGTAGGTGGCGTCGCGGTGTGGCGCTGCGCGTCGGCGGCGGCGTCGGAGGCGGAGGCGGCGGCCGGCTGCCCGCGAGTCGCACAGTGCCGCTGCAGCCACAGCAAACCAACGCTCCACGCCTCTCACAGGTTAGTCCAGTGGACGCACTGCGGGTGGAAGCTGTGCAGTCCGCTTGTTTCTGTACTGTGCGCTATTCTATTTGCACCAGCTTCTTGATGTTTTTAACAGAATAGTGGTGTTCAACAACAAACTGTTCTGTATACTATACCTATACCCAGTTCATATCTTAGTCTCTTTTTCATAAACTTTTTATCGTTATCTTTGGCGTCTCATTTGCAGATTTATTTAGCCGTACGGCTAGTTACGATCAAAATTGAGCGTCTTCAGAGCTATGTAGTTGTGTAAGCAACCAATGGTGTCCACACAGGAATTACACATCAGAGTATAGATGTGTGGTTCCCGCGTGGACACGACGAGTTTCTTACGCAACTACACAGATCTGAAGATGTTCAGCTGTGATCGAAACTAGTCATACTGTAAAACGAATGTGGAACTTAGACGACCAAAGAAACGATTAACGATTTTAAATGTCTGATTCTGAATTCTCTCGTGACGAGTATGTCGGGAGCAGTGCGCAAATCTTGAGCAAATTTTTCTTTCATATTTTTATTTTCGTGATCACCCTTCGTGACATCTACAACAGTGTTCGAAAACCAGCACGTGAATTTTGTTAGTATTTTACCATTACTGCTACGTTAAGTTCGTTTTTATTGAAGCTGTATGTATTTCGAATGTAAATGATTGGTTGTAAAGTCATGGCTATATCAAATACAGAAATGACACTATTGTGAGAACTTTGCACTGATGATCTTTTGTAAATTATTTCTATACTGTGAAGATTCTTGTGAGACCTTCTAAAAGCATTAAATTAGATATTTTACGTTATTTATGGTTGAGGCAATATTTTATCTTCTAAACTGTATGTGTTTCAGACCAAGGCTCCACTTTCATTGAAGACGTGTTTCAATTTAGGCGGCCTCTTGGCGGCCAGATGGGGCAGTAGTGCCTGTGTTTTCGGAAATTAAATCCATCTTAGACCAAACGCGAAGCAAATTTTGGTAACATTAGGCAATGCTATTTTCCAAGGTCACCTTGGGGCATCTAAACTACGATCTAGCATAGCTTTTTGTAGCGTATCTGTTTCCTCACTAGCAATGTATTTTGTGGTCTTAATACAGCTTCCGTCTTTGTCGAACTGAAATTATAGAAGCAATCTTTGCAGCATATACTGTTATCATATGCAATTTATTGTGTAGAAAACACATCCGTTTCTTAGTTTATAGGTAAATTTGTGATGTAATAAAGGTCAGATGGTGTGAGAAGAACCTTTATCATCGGCATTCTGATTTAGAACGTCTGTAGCTTTCGTAAATTACATTTCTGTTTGCTGTCCTCTCCAAACCGACCTGTATACACATGAACACACACACACAACCAACCAAGCGTATACGCACATTGTCGACGTCTGTATTAATTTTTTATGACAACAATATGTGCGTTTCATATCTCTGATCTACTAACCAATTTCATTTAACTTATATTTAATGAATGCATAAGAGTCAGAAAATTGGCATCACCCTATGCCTATTTGAGAGAAGTTATATTTGTTTGCTAGTTAAATTAAATTTAAATTTGATGTGTTCCTAATGTCGACAATATACCTGTGAAACTAATTCTCAGTTTAACTTAAAATAGTACATTGTACAGCTGGATACGTGTTAGGATTTTTTCCCTGTTGGAAACTTCTGAATGTATTTTATGTGGCGATGCTAAAATATTAATTATGCCTTCAGTTGTTGAGTTAACCATCAAAGTTGGTCGATAAACGAAAGTAGTCGTTCAGATTCAAATGGAATGGCTGCAGGAAACTGGATAATGGTTGTCATCAATAAGCAAAATGAATGAAAAAGGACGTGTCTAGAGCAACACCAATACCACTTCTTATTTTAACGGAAGATTTGTTATGAATGAGGATAACTAGAGCAAATTATTCTGCGTATGGGACAGTAGACATTATAATTAATTAAGCTTCATCCCGTAACACCCGCTTTTAAAAAAATGCGATTATAATTGTATTTTGAGGAAATTTTTTCCAAATTTTCCAACTGTTGGATGTTCTGGAGTCGCTATGTTCAATACTGTTAACAGTGTTTCATCTGTATTTCTTGCAGGCACTCTTACGCTGTCGACAGAAAGATCCAGTGAGAATCACACCTCCCTTAGAGACTTAAAACTTGTACCAAGAGTTCATGGTGATCATTAAAGTGTTGCAGTATTGGTAAAAACCAGTAGCGGTCGCGCGGTTCCAGACTGAAGCGCCTAGAACCGCTCGGCCACACCGGCCGGCTCACCTGCCTCGAGATGACTGGATGTTTGTGTTGTCCTCATTATTTCACTTTCATCATTCATGAAACTGGCGAGATTGGACTGATCAAAGGTTGGGAATGAGTACGGGCGCTGACAACCGCGCAGTTGAGCTCCCCACATACCAAACATCATCATCATCATCAATTTTCTGTGAGGTAAAGTTGTAGCCATGTTTGATTCTATGTCGGGGAAAAACATTTATTCATCTAAATCCGTTTCAAAGGTGCCATCCTGCAATTTCCTCAATCGATTTTGGAAAACCAGAAAAAACTTTAACTTGAACTGCCTGATGACTTATGAACCACCGTTCTCCCGAAAGCGAGTCCATTCTCTTACTACTGCGTAATCTCGTTCTCTCATTAAACAACTTAACCTCATTCGTTAGGATAATTGGCTTCAGATGAATACCAGAATCATTCCTTAGAAATGCTACGGTCGTTTCCCCTTCTGAGCGCATTCTAAATTTCTAATTATCTTAATGCTATCGGGACACACAATTTTACCTTTTCCTCCTACATTCGTTCTTTTAATAGATATTTAATCCTATAGCAATAGCACCTTGCGCTAAGATAGCAGTTCCCTCGCTTCACTCAGCAGCTTCATCACCTGTTTTTCTCCTTCTTCGTTCTCTTTTTCTTATGATAACAGCCTTTATAAGTTCACCAACATTCTATGGTTTGTTCCATAAAATGTTCCGTAACAGCTTTTTTTCCATTTTATTCCTTCCGTCACCTTATTAGTTGCCACAGATTCATCAGAATACATCTTACAAATATATATATTCAGCTGAAATATCCTTCTTTCCTTACTCAACCTCTCTTACTTATCGTCAGTTAGTTCTTAACCTGCACGTGTGATCTCTTACATTCTTTTCCAATTCCTGTAACTCAGTTACAACATTGTGCCTGTGACACTGCCACTTGTCTTGGTCTAGCTTGTAACACGCAGGTATTTTTAGGTTGTTGACTAATATTTGTGTTTGTTTAATTTCTTTCCCCAAATGAATTGCTTATGTGAATAAAGCTTCTGCTGGCTTGTACTAATTTCTCACCTCAATACGAGCAGTCAAGGTATTTCTTTCACTATATCCAGCTTTCCTCGTTTAGGCAGATAAATAGGATATTATTTACGTTTTTGTCTTCTGTGTTCTCTCTGTACCAAGATATTTCTAACTTGTAATTTTACGTCCTACTTCCATTCATTCAGCACGACAAAGGTATCTACTTTCTTAAAAACTGAACACGGCTTTTAAATGAAAACATGAGTAACGGACGAAAATAAAACCTGGTGTTCAGCGAGCGTCCAAAAAGTCTTTTTCCTAGACTATATGTCCGGAGAAACAAAATCTCACCATCAAAAAAGTCAGAGTTGTCACTAAACGACAGTACAGCTGCATACTTATTAATTATTGTTGGGGACAGCACTAGAGTCCAGTGTGGCTTTGAACGAAGATACAGACGCGTTAGTTTACCCTCACCTTTCCGGGACAATACATAGTATAAAGTGTCAAATATGTATCAGCGTTGTGTCAATAGTTGCAAGTCCTTCTTGTAGGTAAATCTGGGAATATAGAAAGAAAAACTGTCATAATCTCTGCCGGCGTATATTCTACTCCTCTTCAATTGCACAAAACTGGGAGAGAGGCGGCATATTTCATGCCAAATTCCGTCGTCATTAACAGTATCAGGCTTTCTATCCATGAAAATTTGAAGAGAATGTAAAATTAAGAACACATTCAGCAATCCGTACTTTGAAATTTGACGTATTTTGGCGACCAGTTTCGGTGTTTCACCGCGTCATCTTCAGGCCTCCTGACCAACCTATAGGAGGAATCCAACTCATTTGCAGTCGAAATAGGGTCCAGTATTAGGTAACTTCTGGTTTCAACAACGTGATCCCTTCGTTCATCAACTGAAACCGGAAGTCTACGGGTACCAATTATTTAGTGATGACCCCTGTTTCGATTGAACATGAGTTTGGATTCCTCTTAACACGCTGATCAGCGGGCCTGAACGTGGCCTAGTGAAACGCCGGAACTGGTCGTATAAACAAAGTAAATAAGAAAAAAGGGCGCTGAAGATGTTCTTCATTTTACATTATATACTGAACATTGTAAGTCCCACAACCATCTTTTACATACAGAGACTTCTTGGACAGAAGTTTGGAAGCTAATCTAGGATGTTCGAATACAGTCTGGAGATCATAAGCTACGTGCCATAAAAGCGAGAAATTCCACACGAAACAATACAATCTGCGCTAAAGGACTACAAGAGATTTGATGATGCGTCGTATGATGTTTAATATTAAAATATATATAATTTGGATATGTGTTCCCTGCAAAAATAGCTTCAACAATTGGGAGACTTTGGCGATATTGGTTCCTTTGTGAGTACCACAAGTTTCTTTAAATGTCCATAGGATTCCGTTGCTACCACCGTATACATTTCTGTCATGAGTATGGTCCAGATAAACAAAACATCACCCTTCTAACTCTTGTGGTTTTAACTGAAAGTTACTTGGGGGGATCAATGATTATAAAACAGAAACGAAGACCACGTTTGTTACTGTACACACTGTGCCGATATTAAGTTATGATCTCATTCATTAGCTGCACTTCTTGCCCCTTCTGTTCAATCGGCAAAATTTATGTCTTCTATGATATGAAGCTTATTTCAAAAGCAAGCCCTAGATAAAATTTTACATTACTCAGAAAAAACAAATATAAAGTTTCTGTACGCTCATTATGAGTAATCTGTTAAGCGTGTGGGATATACATTTTTTTCAGTCCACAGCGTCCTTCCAACAGTTTTAACGCTCTGAACACCGAACGGGCGCGGAAGAGGCAAATGTTCCCGCAAGTGGAATAACCTGCAAGAAAGACTCTGAATGTCGTCCGTGCCTGTTGCAGAGGTTTCGTGTGATGTTCTGTGGCATTCGGAGCTAAGTGCAAGACTAGTGTTGGATCAACATGCGATGCATCAGAGAAAATAAATCTATCAGTGAAGTCGGTGATCCATACCTGATTGATGTAGGGTGTTGTGAACCCAATTAAAGTGTGTTGGAGACTTTGTACCAGCAGCAGTAGCAGTGAGGGACCGATTCTACTGGAACTCTCGATTCTGTTTTCCCTTTGAAACAGATTCCCTTACAGTGTGATGGCTGAAGCTGGAGGCGTAATCATGATTAACAACAAGAAGATCCTTATGCTTAATCTGTCAAACAGATCTACTAAACGTGGTGATGTAAAACAGAATGAATGAAATGACTAGATTAATTGTAGTTGCCGTATTTGATAGCTTTGTAAGTCGTTCACTCTTCCAACGTAAATTAAATAACCTTCTTCATTTCACTTCATTAAACATCTCGAGTAATACCAAGGCGACAAAAGTCAATAAAAGTATCTTGACGCATATATTTTTACCGGTTTATATGAGTTTAAAATATCTTAGTCTTTCCTATAGACTGCCAAGGGTTTCGTTCTCTTCTAGAACGTTATAATGTGATATTTTTAACATCGTTGTACGACCTGCATACATTTACACTCTAGAGTCAGTATTTTTTGTTGGTAATTAATTTTACGAGTCAGTATTTTTTGTTGGTAATTAATTTTACGATGAAACATGTGTATTGCGGATCATGTTATTTTATGTCTCTTGTTCCTGCTTTCCCCCGTCCAGATGGTGTGTTGTAGGGCCCTAGGTTATCTCCTTCTTCCAGTCTGTGATGTTAATAAGTTCCTCATATGGTTCTGTGGAAAACTGCTAGTTTCGTATTAATGTCTGCTATGAAATAAGTCTCTTTCGACAGTTAATATGTTCGTCTGTATGGCGCTGTTTTCCGCTTCAAGTACCAGTTTAGTCGTCTTGATTTCTTCTATTCTTTATCACCAATCTTACGGTTTCCTCATTATATCTGTATTCCACATTATGACTGGTATTACTGCAGCTTTGAATGGGGAGACTGCCGTGCTTGTCGATTGATGAGTTGTGTTCGGAATACTATATGAGGTTTCGATGGCTCCTGATGGTCTTTCATGAATATTCATACGGAAAGATGTTGCTGTTATCAGTATCGTTATACCTAGATACATACAGGGTCACCAAAAGTCCGTAAACATTTGAGAGTGTACTATTTCACGGAATAGTGTAGGCCGAGAGGTAAAGCTTTGGGCTTTTATTGAAACCAGAAACGAGTGCCAAAACCGGCCAACAGACTGCGCTGGACAGCAGCAAGTCAGTGACGCCACATAAGATCCGTGTATAAAATGAACTACAGTTAGAGTGGGTTTCAAATCATTCCTAGCCTAGCTGATAAATAACTTCTGGAAGACATGACTTTCATGCGGCATTGCGCTGAGCCCCAGATTGCTACAAGTGCGAAAGAACTCTTGGGCACGTTGTTTGGTGAGGACTGCGAGCTGAGCCGCCACTTTTGTCATGACCGGCCTCCCAGGTCCCCGACTTCAATCCGTGTTCACATCTACATTTATACTCCGCAAGCCACCCAACGGTGTATGGCGGAGGGCACTTTACGTTCCACTGTCATTACCTCCCTTTCATGTTCCAGTCGCGTATGGTTCGCGGGAAGAACGACTGCCGGAAAGCCTCCGTGCGCGCTCGAATCTCTCTAATTTTACATTCGTGATCTCCTCGGGAGGTATAAGTAGGAGGAAGCAATATATTCGATACCTCATCCAGAAACGCACCCTCTGGAAACCTGGACAGCAAGTTACACCGCGGTGCAGAGCGCCTCTCTTGCAGAGTCTGCCACTTGAGTTTGCTAAACATCTCCGTAACGCTATAACGCTTACCAAATAACCCTGTGACGAAACGCGCAGCTCTTCTTTGCATCTTCTCTAACTCCTCTGTCAACCCGACCTGGTACGGATCCCACGCTGATGAGCAATACTCAAGTATAATTCGAACGAGTGTTTTGTAAGCCACCTCCTTTGTTGATGGACTACATTTTCTAAGGACTCTCCCAATGAATCTCAACCTGGCATCCGCCTTACCAACAATTAATTTTATATGCTCATTACACTTCAAATCGTTCCGCACGCATACTCCCATATATTTTACAGAAGTAACTGCTACCAGTATTTGTTCCGCGATCATATAATCATACAATAAAGGATCCTTCTTTCTATGTATTCCCAATACATTAAATTTGTCTATGTTAGGGGTCAGTTGCCACACGCTGTACCAAGTGCCTCTCCGCTGCAGATCTTCTTGCATCTCGCTGCAATTTTCTAATGCCCTACAGCACCATCCGCGAAAAGCCGCCTGGAACTTCCGACACTATCTACTAGGTCATTTATATATATTGTGAAAAGCAATGGTTCCATAACACTCCTCTGTGGCACGCCAGAGGTTACTTCAACGTCTGTAGACGCGTCTCCATTGAGAACAACATGCTGTGTTCTGTTTGCTAAAAACTCTTACTTGAAGTCGTAAGTGTACCATGATCGTCCGACGGTAGTTAATCACCACACCTACTGATATGCTGTACAGTGCTGTTCACAACATTGTTCCTCGATACTTCTTATGAATCACCGACACGCTGAGCATATTTTTCTTTGCAAAACATCAATTGTTATGCTAATTATGGATTTTTCTCGAATGAAGTGCTATCTGTTGGTCATTTTGTGCACTTTGTCTTGGTTTCAATAAAATCTCATGTCGTTTCAAGCATGTGTGTCAATTTTTACTTCTCTAGCTACAAACGTCCGTGAAGTAATGAGTTTTTAAAAGTTAACGGACGTTTGGGTCATCCTGTATATATTTCTATATTATTTGTATGAATTCATTGCATAGAGCTATACTGCCTTGGGTGATATTTTTCCTCCCTTCCTTAGTGTCATTTGGACTGCCTTGCCTTAGTTTATTATTAGGTCATTTCGATTTGACCAAGTTTCTAGTCTTTGTACGTCCTCCCTCACATCTGGCCCTAACACTATAATTTCGAACTCACCGGGTTTCCTTGAAATATTTGTCTGTATAATTTTCTCTAAAATTTCAACATTGTTCCTTATTTGTATAAGAATGCACTGAAGGCATGCCTCGATTGCTTTCACTACAGATCTCCATCTCTGGTCAGTTCCTTCAATTCCTCCATTGGTTTTCTTCCAGTCGTATTTAATGAATCGAACGCTTTACTTAGATCGACGACTACTGCGTGATATTTTCGTCTTTGGTATCGTAATGTCTTCCATCTCGTTCATTAAGTATTTCACTGCACTTCATATCAAGCTTGATGCGTGCACAGTGCGTCCAAGGACCTCTTGTAATAATGTGCACTTTGATGATTGATACTTCTTAAGTGGTCATAGTTTACTTGAGTTATAGGACGCTATTGCTGCGCGCGTCGACCGCTAATTCAGTCTGCACGAGATGCCAGATTGTGGTTTATTTCGCCAGTATCCTTCTCAACCTACAGTAGCGCTCTCTATGTGTGAAGAACTGTGAATTAAAATCCGTTAGCGAGGGGAGGACTGCACCACCTACTCGCAGTCACATAGGCGCCATATAACCTCCTGGATGAGTCTTGCTTAGCACGTCTGGGTGGAACACGTTTTTATTCTCACATCAGTAAAAACGGTAAAGCTGTTCTCAAGTTGGAGATAGGGTCTAGCACTGTTGTGGTTTACTAGGGACTGTCCCATTGGTGGTTGTGCCCTTACCTACCTCTAACTTTCGGACCGACTTACCCAGTACAGGGTACCTCCAGTCTGACCTGGACCCTGGAATATGGTACAACTCAGCATTTTTCACATAAGAATCCGTAAGTGACAGAAATCAGCCTAGGGCTGACCGTGAATTGAGACCTGTGCATTTAGATTTCTGATCTGACACCCTAATTTATTCTACATAATTTTATTTCATGAATCGTAACATTTCACACAAGTACATCACAGCAGAAAACCAACTCATTTTATAAATAAATGGGTACTTTGTAAGGTGCACAGTTCAGTCTTCAGTATGGAAGATGCTGAGTACGACTTCTGCTTGTTACGCATCTTGTTTGTCGTCTTTGGAGTTGGAATCAATCAACGCTGTTTCTTCGTCGCAATTGCATTGTTTGTATAGTCTCCTTTCGACTGTGGCTGTTATTTCTTTCTGGGTGTACTTATTTTAAAATTACACATATTAGTGTAGCACAATAACTATCAAGGATCTCTGAAGTTGTCGTTGTATATCCAAAGTTTTTGTTATGTTCTGTATCAATGTAGTAGCCGTTGTCCCTAGCCCTGCCTCGCTTCTCTTCGACATCAGGTAGTATGTTTAGCTGGCCAGTAGAAAGCATTAGCTGGCCACGGTGGCCGAGCTGTTCTAGGCGCTTCAGTCCGGAACCGCGGGACTCCTATTGTTGCAGGTTCGAATCCTGCCTCGGGCATGGATGTGCGTGATGTCCTTAGGTTAGTTAGGTTTAAGTAGTTCTAATTTGTAGGAGACTAATGTTAAGTCCCATAGTGTTCAGAGCCATCTGAACCATTCTTTAAGAACGCATTATTTTTATTTCTGGACACGAGATACACTAAACTCCTAACCTCACCTAATAGTAGCATCGGGCCGGTACTCATCTGGGCTACACGTTTGGGTCTCTGTGCGTTGCTGGATCAACAGAGTGGAACGAGAGTCATCTGGAAGTTACGTCATTACTTTTTAACTTACCTTCCCTCGCCAAAATGTGTACAATAGTGCGGCTGAACAGCGCGCTTACTCATTAACAAACAGTGTAAGGGTTGAAATGGACGACAATCTACTGTACCTATTTTAAAAGTCTTAAAATATACTGTAGTAACAGCCTCATGGCCCAGTCTCATCAACTGTGTGTCTCACTGTCCGCAGATTTAAGGAATTTATTTTACTCTAGACAAATTTTCTGGCAGAAACCAAATTCTGAAGGAACATTTGGCTGTTACTTCTTAAATATTTAATCCGGTAATAAACATACTACTAGAAATTTATCTAAAATCATGTTACGTACAGCGTGGCTTATATATGAAAGTGATATAGTTATGTCCAATAGAAATACGCCAAACACTGCAGCAGACGACAGTTTAACCTACAATACAAATATTATAATTACATGTTGTCAAACTATGCTCTCACAATCGTCTGAAACGGAGAGCACGACACAGTGGAGACGTATTCAGCAGGTGGTCGGTACAATGTTGTGTCTTACGGCTCATTCCTGTACGGAAAACAGACCTGCCACTTATAGACATCTCTTACCCGAACAAATGCTCGTTCTTCATGGCTATTTTGACAGAAACCAGTTTTCTCTTTCTCGGAAAACTGAAGCATTCACGTGAATAACGTTCTACAGTGCATTCACCTAAATTTGCAGAAACGGGCATATGTATTTTTCTGATAAATAACGACAAAGCAATTGCTTATCACTTTGTTTAAATTTTTGTACACACTCTTAGTATATAAGGGAGGCACTGGCGTAGTAATGGATTCTAATTTTGTCCTTTATTGTAGAACATCCTTATGAAGTCTCACATAAGCAATTTTATTCCAGAGCACAGGGTTTTTTTTATCGAAAAATGCAGTATCCATTACCGGTAGGTAGATTGAACCAACAGAAAGCAAGTGTAATAGGTTATTTACCTAACACAGTAATGACAATAAATGTTTAGTCATATGACGTGGAATGGAAAATTAAGTCACTGTGAACACTTGGAGTCACTGGTAACATTGCAAATTATCATAAAATAGTTTCCAGTTTAATTCCAGAAACTTGCCCACATCTAACAGACCTCGCTCTTCTCTTGCGTTACCCTGTGTGGTCCAGTACAGAGTAGATTTCTTCCAGAAGGTTGTCTCACTTATATGCCTCCACTCATGAAGTATCAACATTGCTTATCGTGTGTCAGACAATATTAATCCCAGCACAGCATTCACCTGGCTTCAGGCTTATGAACTTAATATACTTTTACATTGGTTACTAGAACAACAGAATCGATCCTGGAAAAAGAAATGACACAAAAATTCCATCAAGTTTTGATACAGGCGTATGTTATTTCGCTGTGCTTGTGTACATGGACAATTTCACGCCACCTTATATTATGTCACTGTGAAACTAACCTTTCGCTTCTTTGATATCTGTTGTATTCTAGCTTTCAATTAGAGTTATGTTCGTGTTAGTGCTCCAGATGCTTTTCTTGGGATGTGGGGTGTACTGTTTACAAGTCATGCACGCATTAGAGTACTGGATTAAGCAAATTCCTCGTAAAGACAGTAGAACTGCAATACTAGAATGCCACCTTATTCTGTTAACCTTTGTTGTTGATTCGTCGAGACCAACTTCCCATTTTGAGAATGAGATTTTCACTCTGCAGCGGAGTGTGCGCTGATATGAAACTTCCTGGCGGATTAAAACTGTGTAGAGGACCGAAACTCGAACTGGGACCTTTGCCTTTCGTGGGCAAGTAGTCTACCAACTGAGCTACCCAAGCACGACTCACGACCCGCCCTCACTGCTTCAATTCTACCAGTACCTCGTCTCCTACCTTCCAAACATCACAGAAGCTCTTCTGCGAACCTTGCAGAACTAGCACTCCTGGAAGAAAGGATACTTTAACTTCCCAATTCTTGATATATACTCCAGCTGAATATCCCAAAGTCTGTTCACGTCTTTGCAGTGATCATTGTTACTATTCGTTGACAGTCTGTTATTCGCGTGTTTCTGTTACGAGCACGAGGCTCGCCAAACAGCCACGTTTGCTTTATACAGCACTGTGCAAGCCAGCATACTGTATAGCTTGAAAATCACGTGACAGTGATCGTTGTAGTACTGCACCCGGTCGTGTACTACGGTAAATATTGCTACTAGTGTGAGAGACTGTTGTAAATAGTATTATTCCATCAGAAACCCAACATTCGACAATATGTACTACACAGCGTTATTCACGTACATGTTTCCAATTACCTACTCCTAACAACTTCTTCGAACTGAGATCCACAGTCGGCGGAAAGGTATTAAGTGAAGTGTTTTCCCTTATTTGGCTGTGATAACTACACGAAAGTTTATGTGCACTACAGAGTCAAAACTCTATTGCTGTACCTGAGTGAGCAGTTATGTGAATTCTACCTGTCGAATGTCTGACCTCAAGTGACTGAGAACGGAAAGGCGCTGTTTATTTCTAATGATATTTTAGAGAATTAGCAGCTTGGCCAATAGCTAAATATGATGTTTGGACGTTAAGTGAATCTTGATGTTGTCGTTGTTGTAGTCTTCAGTCTGGAGCTCACCGTGCTAGTCTGTCCTATACATGTCTCGTCATCTTGGCATGAAACTGCGCCCGACGTGCATTTCAATCGGTTTATCGCACTCTAGCGTTGGTCACCCCATACAATTTTTACACCGCCCTCCTCCTCGTACCACTACCAAAGCAACACTGCTTAATGCCTCCAAGTTATTTGCGCCTACCGATCACTTGAAAATAGGCAAAAAGGTCGCGGTTCAAATGCCTCTGAGCACTATGGGACTTAGAACTACTTAAACGAAACTAACCTAAGGACATCACACACATCCATGCCCGACGCAGGATTCGAACCTGCGACCGTAACGGTCGCGCGGTTCCAGACTGAAGTCAGATGTTAAGTTCTAGGGGACTGATGACCTCAGATGTTAAGTCCCACAGTGCTCAGAGCCATTTAACATCTGAGGTCATCAGTCCCCTATAACTTAGAAGTACTTAAACCTAACTAACCTAAGGATATCACACACATCCATGCCCGAGGCCGGATTCGAACCTGCGACCGTAGTGGCCCCGCGGTTACAGACTGAAGCGTCTAGAACCGCTCGGCCACAGCGGCCGGCAAGGCCGCAGTCAGTTGATTTTGTACATACTTTTCTGTTATTACAGCCAAATATGAAAGAAATGATTTTACGTAATAATAATCTGATTCTCAATTCTTTGAGAGATGTAGAAACGACTTTCTTGTGTCCACACAATATTGTTGCTGAAAGTAGTGTGAATCTCTTTCACAAAAATTTGAATGAGGATAATATGGTGCATAAGGAGGAGGAGAAGTAAGAGATTAGTGTTTAATGTCCCGTCGACAACGAAATCATTACAGACGGAGAGCAGGCTCGGATTACGCAAGAATGGTGAAGGAAAGCGGCCGTGCACTTTCAGGGAGCCATCCTGGATTTTATTTTAAGTGATTTAGGGAAATGGCGGGTGACCTACATCAGGATGGCGGGACGCCGGTTTGAACCGTCGTCTTCCCGAATGCGAGTCCGCACAATGAAGATGACTACTCTTTTGAACATATCGTGGAAATTTGAGCTTTCAAAAGAATCATCAAAGAATATCTCTTATTTCTTCCAGCACAAATATCCAAGGATAATCAGCTCTGAAAATCGTCACAATATCTCTCTGATACATGAAAGTTCCAGCAAGCAGAATTACATTGTTACTTTCCCGTTCCTGGACGGTGTGGCTCAGTTAGTGGCATTCTGAGCCGCGCTGTGCGTCGAGTGGACTTTGGTGGTGTGCAGATTCAGTGATCAGTGTCAGTGTAGTGCAGTGTCGTGTCTGTTTTGTTACGAAATGAGTGTGAAAACCAAAGGAGGCAAGACGCTGATGCAGCCCGAACGTAGACCACTGAAGAGACCGGCCAGGATTGAAGTTCCCCATCCGAAAGGTAGACCACCATCTGTAAAGTCACATTTTGTCAGAATAGGGCTCTGGCACACGGTATGGTGACCAAGAAGCCTACCCCATCACCAGCCTTCTCCTGCTGACCAATTAGTGATCATTTAACGCACTGTTACAATTGAATCCATCTAACCGAGTCGAGCACCACCGCTCAAGCTTGCATCAACGGTTTGACATAGAAGGTGACTACATAAGGGCCTCACTTTCGTAATAACAAAGTCGCCATTGATATTTGACGGTTTGACCGAATCTACAACGCTAATTTTGCAACTCGCACTGATAAGTTTAAAATTCAGTGAATTCATTCTTCGTCACAATTTTTAAAAAATAAGAGCTCTTAACGGAAAACCAATGATATCGTCAAAATAAATTCTCATAGTGATATAAAATAATGATCTTATCTTTGTGCAAGGCTTTTCACATGACAACATGTAAAACTCGCAACTGGGATTTCAGTTAGTTTTACTAGGTTTTTTTTATCGCAGTAGCACAGTAGCTATAAACTGATAGCAAGACATTATTTCCTACAAGAGTGCGTGTATACTGTGTGTAGGTCAATCTTACCGACATTAGACAATTTCTGTTACAGGGCGATTTTAATGCTGGTGTTGAACCAAAGTCACAGAGAAGGCACCAAACGATTTGTAGGCAATTTACAAAGAGTCACTGCTCTTGAGAATTTTGAAATTAAAATAAATTTACTTCACTGTACACTCATGTAAAAGAAAGTGCATGACATCAAAATACAAGAGATATACTACCACACGTAAACAACCACGGCAATTAAATACGTGACGTATCTGCAAACAAAAATACATTCCTTGACTTGCACAGCGTAGTGATATTGCACTCGTAAAAATTGTGTTGTGTGCTCATATACAGATAGATGGCGTCATTAGGTGGCACAGTCGCTTATGTATGGTTGGAACAGCCTCTTATTAGGATGGCATCTGTCAAGAGTTCAACTATGTATAGCGAAGTGAAGAACCGTTTAATTTTTAAATTTCCAGCCAAAAATTTCTTTAAAAATTGTAGTAACCGGTATTTATTAGTATTATTACTCTTTAAGGATAAGGAATACTACTCAATCCATGATAAGAAGACTACAGCACTGCAATGATACCAATGGTCATCACTTCGAACACCTTATGTAAATGGACGTTCATGCCACCTTTTTGACCCTCGTTGGCCTTCAAAGACCATACTGTTACACATCACTGGATTCGTCTCGATAGCCGATATCAGAAAATAAGTACCAA
Source organism: Schistocerca nitens (assembly GCF_023898315.1). Taxonomy (NCBI): domain Eukaryota; kingdom Metazoa; phylum Arthropoda; class Insecta; order Orthoptera; family Acrididae; genus Schistocerca; species Schistocerca nitens. Next base: position 407,021,096 of record NC_064620.1, read on the forward strand.
ACTGTAGCATCCCATTTGAAAGAACAACGTTGAGCATATCTCTGATGCCACTCCACCTAGAAACAGAAAACCAACGTCATATTATGGCCCGCGTTGTCCCATGCAACTTTTGTCCCACAAACTTTTCAGCTCCTATGATACTTTCGCAGTTATCCTTGGTGGCTGTAGTTAGTCACTCACCCTGTATAATACTAATATATTTCTGAGTGAAAGTGAGAATTCGAACTAATTCATATTTTGTAATACGTCGGTTGCTGTTACAACCTGTCGCCTGTCACAATCGCCTGGTACATTGCTTCCAAATGTATTGAATCTTGACCAGCTGCAGCTGCATACCTAGATAATGATTAAGTTAGTTACTGACTGTACACAAGTCTGTTAAAATTGTTTTATTCATGCCACTCATTATGTGATTTCGGTAATCTGTTACGGAGGTTCTGTTTCTCACATCTTGCATTTCTGCTTCACTCACTGCAACACCCTTGGATACAGTACTCAGTACTTGTCACTGTAATACGATTATTTTCGCTCAAATTCGTCATTCAGCAAAACAAGGGAGAGGAAATATTACGGCATACATTTACGAAATAACATCAATATATTTACACCATCCAATTTCAGAAATTTCCTCGCTATTATTACATAATTTTAATGTCAGAAGCCGGCCGGTGTGGCCGTGCGGTCTAGGCGCTTCAGTCTGGAACCGCGGGACCGCTCCGGTCGCAGTTTCGAATCCTGCCTCGGGCATGCATGTGTGTGATGTCCCTAGGTTAGTTAGGTTTAAGTAGTTCTGAGTTCTAGGGGACTGATGACCACAGATGTTAAGTCCCATAGTGCTCAGAGCCATTTGAACCATTTAATGTCAGATTTTATCATTTTAGGTCAAGGTTTCAAGAGATTCACTGAGAACCGTAACGGCCTAAAGCACATCGTCATCGATTGTGAGACTGTATCATGTATGCATGCTCTTGACATCAATTCAACTTGCGGTGAACCAGTCTTATCTGTGTAATATTTATCAATATTCACGAATAGCTGTCCACCGATTTCTCGGATTCTTGGGTAATCGTTTCCATATAAGTTCAAAGCACAAAGCATATATTTGTTGCTGTGTGCTGCTCAATTGTATTCTTGGTAGTGACAACATAATTCAGTGTCCACATCATGTACGCAGCAGTCATATTTCATAATCGAAGATGTATTGGCAGCTATACCTGAACCTCAACACACAGAATGTCCTTAATGAAAACGACGTGCACGAAGTGTTGGTGTATGCCATAAATGTGTGTGCGGTACATTTAATAGTCGTTCTTTTTATTCTGAATCTAGTTCCACATTAACTACAAACCTTACAATCGTCAAAAGACACGATTATCACTAGCCTATATATGGAACTTTTGTGACCTAATAATAATAATAAATATAATCTGAAGTATCAATTAGTATTTCATATCATAAAGTCGTTTCATTATTTTTCATAGGCAGTAAAAAATGTTGGAATTTAGTTAAAAAACGATTCTGTTCTATGAGACTGGTGGTTCATCAATAAATCTAATTTTCAGAAGTATTTATTTTTCTCAAAACTTTGTTTTTGTGCCTCAATTATTAATGACTAACTTAGCGGCCTCTGCTTTGCTTGCGTATGGCCTGTAGGGATTTTTTTTTTTTTGTTTTTATTTCATCGAACTTCTATGTTGTTCACAAACTGCAATAGCTTCTAAGCTTTTCACGTAAATTAACACCATACAAGCATGGCCCTTTCCGAATGTAGTTCCGACCTAAAAGCGATTCTGCTCGCTGGAGTTCAAAGTTTTTGTTAGTCATGCCTTTTACTTTCTTGTGGAGGTATTTCCATAGCAACTTTCATCACCTAACAAACATTTCTTTATATCTAACTGGGAACTGAATTAATTATTTTGATGAAATCTTTAAAACTTTTTTAATGCAAGAAAATATTTTCTCAAAAATTTTTGTCCTCTATTGCACTCCCTGAGGCGTTAAATTTCCAGAAACAGTGAAACAAGTATTTTTTCATCTCTAACTGAGAAACTGAACGCCAGCTTTCAGATACACTTTTAAAAATGCTTTCGCAATGAAATATTTACATAAAACGTTTCACCCCCTACTTGAATTTCCAAAAACACTGTCATGCGTATGTTTTATTTGTAAGAGAGAAACCAATAGAAAATTTCATTGATTTAGCTTCAAAAATGCTTGCACAGTGAAATATTTCCATTAAAACTTCCACCTCGCTTTTCACCCTCGCAGGAGTTCAGTTTACAAAATCAGCCTCTTTAATTTGACAAGAAAAACTACAACAAAATTCTTTTGTTGATGCCGACTAGTTCTGTAGTGATTTTTCCATCTTGCACTTTGTTAGAGCTACTGTCGCTGTTTTACATTCCCACTCAAACATGGAAATTAATGTGACCGAGAAAAAGGAAAAAAATTAGAACATCCTTGAATCGTCGGTGTACCAAAATAATGTGCACAACATCAGAGCTCTGATCATATAAAGCGCCTAATTCATTAAGTAGCATGAAAAGCTTCAATCTTTTAACAGCCCACAGCGTAACAACTACATTATCCTAAGACTCGAAAAGTATCACTATCGACTGACTGGCACAACGTAACCTACATCATTAAGTGATTAAATGTCACAATAAAGTTAGGCGCTATTTTCTCTCAATAAATGTGCTTTCTAGATGAAATTTCTTGGGGAGTGAAGAAAACATACCGAAGAACATATAAAATAATACTGCACTAGACAACTCTTCAGTTCGTTTATTCAGTCATCGTAAAAAAAGAGATGTGATACTACAGAAACTAAGAGCTTATTTGACATAAAACTATTATCCATCGAGAAAATGAGCATCCTTTAACTTTTCGAAACATTTCGTCTGTTAACATTATACTAAACTCAACACACGTCAGTCTGGTAGTATTTCCATGTTCTGACTGCGCCGGCAGGACGAACCAAAAATGCGTGATTTCCACGGCTAGAGAGTGTAACCTTCCCACAAAAATAATAATTAAATAAATTTAAATATGAATAAATGAATGTGATTCTAATTTAATGTAACCTCTGAACAAAATTGGTTCCCATTTATAATCTCTGTGCAGAAATGCATTCACATTTAATGTACCCACAAAATTCTTTCCTCATTGAATGTAAGCTCGAAACAGAAAAACTCCGAATCCCCAAAATAAAAAAAAAATTCAGTAACCTGGTAAATTTTAGGACGACAGCAGTGGCGCGCCACGGCCCTGTATTCTGAATAAAAAAGCAAAAATTCTTACCTCAATAAAAACGGCGAATATATCTGCTCTTACCTAAAAAAAATTCGGCACGGCTCCATGCAATGCTGGCCTATACATTTGCGATTCGTGAAAGGAATGATCATGCATTGGATAAATTCTTTAAATTGAAATGAATGCTTTTTAAAAAAATTACTTTATATTATAAAAATTATTATTATTAGGGCATTTTTTTTAAATTGGATGACAGTTCACATACATTACTAGATTGCGCAAGACTGCTTCTTTGCCTTATACAATAATACTCAGCCTCCAGAATCCCGACCAGAGCAGACTGCAGACAAGCGCAGACACGCGCAGACTACTGCAGACTAGCGACAACTAACAACATACTGCTCTCTGGTCAGAGACTCTCCTATGCCTTGCCTACTGCAGGCAGCGCATACCTCTTACATAACCCTCCACTGGGGAAGCAAAAATTTGGCAGCGATGGTAAGTCAATTGGACTTGCCATGAGCAACAAATTTTTCTTAATTAACTAAGTTTACAATCACAGAATATATACATATATATAAGTGCAGAACATGAAATAAAATATAGTGCACATGCACTGAGTACAGAACATATCAAGCAATGATAAAATGTATACGCAATGAGTACAAAACATGTTAACAAATGACAGAAGTGCACACGCACTGTAGTACAGAACATATCAGGAAATCACAAAATGTATACGCAATGAGTACAAAACATATTAACAAATGACAAAAGTGCACACGCACTGTAGTACAGAACATATCAGGAAATCACAAAATGTATACGCAATGAGTACAAAACATATTAACAAATGACAAAAGTGCACACGCACTGTAGTACAGAACATATCAGGAAATCACAAAATATATACGCAATGAGTACAAATCATATTAACAAATGACATAAAGTGCAACGCACTGTAGTTCTTTTTTACTATTTTACAAGAACTAGGATAGGAAAGGGAAGGATTGCATCATGGTTATAGCACATTAGGTTGCACGCAGCTGCACTGAAAGGCCATATCTTTCTACAGAAGCACAACACCAAGTGAGACAATCTGAAGTTCTTTTCCCTGAAGTATTAATCAGCGTAGCCAAGACACTGAAATGTCGTATTAATATTCCATGTTATCATTTTGGTAGTACATTAGGTACACCAAACAGTGGGACCATAATAACATCTCCATCGCTCAAGGTGGTGGACAGCATGTCGTGTCAACACCACGTTCTTGTAAGGTACACCAACGTAGAATTAGTGCAAAAACCAAATATAGTGCTCCATGATCATGAGGATAGACAGGACAAACGGATATTGCAGTAATTTCTGGTAATTAGGTCAGAAGGTGAAAGACATTAAGTCTTATGCCAGTCATCATTGATAATTACACTAGTCTATCAACTGATTTGAGTAATTGGTGGCACTCATCGCCCAGTTACTGAAGATTTCTGTACCATGTATGAAGTATTACAGAATAATGTTCAGAAGTCATCTGATTACGGAGAACATTGGCACTCATTGACCAGTTACAAACCATCAGAAGTCATCATTCAAAACAGGAGCTAATGCGTGTAGCATCAAGCTACTGGTATTCATATATATAGCATGAAAGTGACATAATACAAATTTAAAATATGAGAAACATTGGCATTTATTGGCCAGTTACTAAACATATAGCAAGTATTGAATATTACAAAACATTTTTCATCATTCAAGTGACATACGACATATTTAAAAATAATTATTGGCACTCCTTGGCCAGTTACAAATCATCAGAAGTCATCAGTCAAAACAGGAGCTAATGAGTGTAGCATCAAGCTACTGGTATTCATATATATAGCATGAAAGTGACATAATATAAATTTAAAATATAAGAAACAGTGGCATTCATTGGCCAGCAAGTATTGAATATTTCAAAACATTTTTCATCATTCAAGTGACATATGACATATTTAAAATGTAACATACTGTAACTATTACTCAAGTGTGTGGTTAGAAAACATCATTCAGTATTACTCAGAACTCTCTTAAACTGGTAGCATTATTTCGGACTAGTAATACATTTTTTTTGTCCTAGCAGTGCATTGCGTTGGGATCGATAATTAGTTGCTGGGGCATAACAATATTTGCTTTTGACGTATTGCTGCAAAGAGGATAGGTAACGTCATTCGTCATGAGTCAGCTGTAGCACGGTTATGAAACAAATAGAGTATATGTGATCACATTCATGAATGACACACACAAATGGGTAAAAAAAAAATGCAAGTACTAGAACAGGTTTAATGGCCAACTGCTTATAGCACATTAATTTCATGAATAGCTTCTCCTGGAAAAAAATACAAAATGGACTATTAAGCTGAAAGAAGAAACGCATATTATGCTGAAAAGTAGTGAACTTCGAATTAACAGGTAATGAAATGTGTATTATATATATATATATGTGTGCTCTAGCTGTCCTTTCCAAAACCTTCAGTCATCATACCATGCGACATAAGACATATTGTCAAGACGAACTGCAACAAATGCTTACATAACTACAAAGCATAAATACATAAACTTCAACATTATCCCCATCTGCAAAGAAAAACTTAAAAGTGGTGCGTTTAGTGGCCATATAAAGTTTATCACTATCAACACCTGTAAACAAAAACATCATTATTCATATCACCATAACTCCATTATTATCATCAACTGTAAAGAAAAACTTCATTATGCATATTACTATATTCCTCATCACTATTCATCACCATTCATTATCATCTGCAAAAAAGTCACTTCATCATACAACTATTCATAGTATAGAGTTCCTTATTTCTAGCATATTTCATCACTAAAACTAAGATGTGTAGTTTTGTCTGACAGCCTGCATCAATCGCCTCGTATTCTGAAAGAAAAAATTAGTTAAGACTGCTATCATACGATGTGTATAGTATATTCTTGTTAATGCTTGTTAATTCTGATCCATTTACTCTTTGTGACGAGGTATTGCATCTTCTTTCGTTCATTCCGAAGGTGAAATTCCCATTTCACCGTAATCCACTGTGGTTTGTTTAATTTATTTCTTTTACACGTTATTGCTTTCTGATACAATAATACTCAGCCTCCAGAATCCCGACCAGAGCAGACCGCAGACAAGCGCAGACACGCGCAGACTACTGCAGACTAGCGACAACTAACAACGTACTGCTCTCTGGTCAGAGACACTCCTATGCCTTGCCTATTGCAGGTAGCGCATACCTCTTACAAGAGCTAATGCTAATAAACATCTCAGCTAAGGCATATACACTTGAAACTAGTTTCATTTGTAATATTCAACTTGCTGAAATCTTACAGCGATAGGTAGACGTAAAGTAGGAGAAATCAGCCCATACGAAATGAGCTTGCCATATATAACGTCAGTTTTCACGTCGGTACCTATCACACTGTTCGTATTTATTAACTTAACTTCCTTTTCATATCTGACAGGAAATTCTGAAACACGTTCCGGATTCAACCCTTCACTAGATTTTTCCATCAAATGGCATGCCCTAACTGCTATACGTCATACATCATATTGTTGTCATTTTTATATTCTTTGTTTTCGTCTGTTTAGCGCATGTATCTTCCTTAGAGTTATTGAGGTTAATGAAACGGTAGAGCTATAGCAATGGAATGTTTAGAAGGCAGGAAAAATTTTAGTTAACATGAGTACGACGGTATTCTTTGATAGTTAAGTTACTGATCTATATGTGCACTGACCATTTCTATGCATGTAGCTCTTTCAGTTGCCCATTCCAGATGGTTTATTGAACTTTTATTTCAGTAATTTAACTACGAAACATTATATTGCATCAGATTACACTTACCTGGAAGCAATATTACTCCTTAGAAATCCAAAATGAAACGACATCAGTACAGTTAAACAGAACGCAATACTATTAAGTGCACTGAAGGTGACTCAGCTGTTTGTTTACTAAATTATACTGTCACAAAAATAACTTTTTTTTTATCTCTGCGAGTGCAGTACCAACTCTATAAAAGTGTAAAACGTTCTGTTCTGTACCATTTCGGACGCAGCCGCACATACAGCTATACCGCACACCAGTTTCGAAGCTTTTAATTTAAATTCGGAATTGTAAATGTATTGCGATTTTCGTGAAACTTTTCGTCTCAGTTTATGTTGTACAGTATTTGTGATTACGTAGGCGAAATGTGAGTGGGCTAGTTTATCTCTTATTAACGTTCTTCCCGATTTTAATACAAAGGTAACAGTGATACGTAAGCGAGAAAGACAGAGATACTGAAGGTTTCTATAAGTATTACGAGAATGACAATACGACTTTACTCAAAAATGCACGAAGAGTGGAGTAAATAGCTTTAATTTTTATTTCCGCTGTAGTTAGATATACCGTCGACAGACGGCGCTCTAATGATCCCAAAGCTTTTTCTTCATACCTATGAAGACAGGTTTGACTACTGAAGAATTTCCTTCATTTCAGTCACATACCAGGAAGATAGCACTGGGAAAAAGGACAATTGGGAAGATTTAGGAGGGCATTTCTAGCTTCGGTGTTCACGTGATAATGAAGCGAAACCACCCGAAAACTTTTTTCGAAACAAAGGGTCTGGCCTAATTGCAGTTCGATTACTGTTTCGGACAAAATTTGTAAGTGTGCGTATTTCCTTCATAGGACCTTTGATCCTCAGGCTTCCAACTATAGCTGTTCTTACTGTTGCATTTTCATATTGTGTATGAGTGGGAACGTTGAGCAGAGTCCGCTGCGAAGGTCGTAAGTTTTTACTGAAGTGGATGCTGAAGCTGTACTTCCTACTCTCAACCTTACGCACTGATAGTACTAGTGATAGTTCTATTCACCCCTGGATCATTTTTACAAGGATACTGCACTTGGGTCAAACGTTCTGCTATTGTGATCCATATTGTTGAACCAATATTTTCTGATCGAACGTTGAGGGAAGGGTATTAGACAACGAAAGGGACCGGCATCCTTTTTCTGAATGGAAACCACTGAAAATAAGTTTTGGAACGGAGGCCGTATAGTTTAAGGTCCCAAACATCTCATGAAATAATGGGTTACAGGAAATAGGGGGCCGCCACGCAATACTAGTTTTCCTAGGAAAAAAGGCGCTCATAGAATTACAAAACGAACTAGTAGATCGTACGAAAAATCGTCGATGACAATCTGAGTCCAGATCGACCTCTATATCATACTCCACAAGCCACCTAGCTGTGTGTGGCGGAGGATGCTTCTGGTATTCTAACTGATAACCTCTTTACTGTTCCAACGCTCGGCTGTTCATACGCTCGGCTATCTGGGCGAGTGTTTTATTTCCTTTTCAGCAATGTTAACAGTACATTTAATGACAATTTTTTCTTTCTGCTTTGCTGTTTATTTTCTGCATATTCTTACAGCGGGCAATGGACACTCCGCCTTCTTTCATTGTATGCGAATATTTTTTATATTTTCAGTGATTTTCATTACTTTTAACGAACCCTTTTTAGCACATTCTTGATATCGTTTTACCTGTTTAGAAATTCCTTCTTTTGGTTTGCTGACTCTTGTTTGGTTGCTTCCATTTTTCTTTATTCACTTACGTTTTATCTTTATGGAGTGATCTTCTACGTATCTTTGACGACTTTCTTTATTTGGCAATTATTTTTTCTTTATTTGCTGTCCTTTTTCCCATTATTTGGAAAACGTTTTTACCTCTCGTTCATTTTTAGTTGTTCAGAGAGTTTTTTGTATTGTTTAATTATCTCTTTTCATTATTTAGCAATGTAGTTCGGTTTGGCTATATCTCTCTATGGTTTTGTTTGTTTTTCAACAACTTTTTTTGTTTGGTACTGGATTTTCTGTATTTAGTCATCTCCCATTTCCTCCCAATCGTACCTCCTTTTCTAAAATCTTTATAGTGCAGATTAAAATTGTTTCTTTTACGTCATTTTCTGAACATTCTTTCAGCGTTTCATTTGTCGTCATACAGAAACTTTTCACCTTGCTCTAACCATTCTTCTCATTCAAGTGTACCAGTCCATATTATCTTCCATTGTTTCAGTAATTTCATGTTCCCTTACACTGTCAATTATGCCTACGGATCTCTTAGCTGCTATGTCGCCTTCCCCTCAATTTTTGTTTATTTTCATCACTACAGATGAGTTCATGTCATTCTGGGAGTTATTAGTTCCGAAAGCTGGATAGTGTCCCCCTTTATATTTATATGTCGGCACAGTGCTACTCATTTCGCCTCCTATCGGCAGTGCTACTCATTTCGCCTCCTAGAAGTAATCTATGTTTTGTCGATTTAATATTTCTTTGATAAAACACTATATGTTACTACGTTCAGTCCGCATAGAGCGTCTCTGCACATCGAGCGCCCAAACCAGCAACGGTTACGACAGACATTTGTCCACGTGCGGTAATTAATACAGCAAGAACTTCATACCTTACATCTAACACCTTACTGTTATAGGGCTAGTTGAAGTCATAGTTGAGATCAACTGCTGTCATTTACTATGTTGAGGTAACCTATTCCCAGCCACGTCTGTTTATTGAGAACTGAAGTCCTTCAACTCTGAGACTATTTCGACACCTGCCACCCGCAACGGCTCCAACGATTACACACTGTCTTGTATGAGGAAGAATCTCAACGATATGTAGGCGTCTTGAATAATAACCACTAGGGTACTCTTCTAAATAATTTGTTTAACGATCGCTTTCGTAGCCTAGACGCCACATCATCATGTCAGATATGGTGAATAACGACATTAAAGTTGCTACATGGACGGGACCAGGACATTCATAGACAAGGAATATTCAGTCCCGTCCTAGCTGCAACTTTCATGTAGTGATTCAGGATATTTACCATGATGGTATGGCTTCTAGGCTATGGAATCGGTGTTCAAAAATTTAGAAGAGCAGCCAAGTGGCGATTATTGAAAATGAATGTGTGAGCAGAGCCATTGGTTCAGCCGTAGATCCATCATTTATAACTACTCTTGCAATATATTTTTACTCTTGAGGTGAAGTTTACTTGAGTGTTTTTTGTGAATACGCCACCTCTCACAAATAGACATAGGATTCATACTTATGTGAGACTTTGACTAATGATTACTCTCAGAACTCTCTGCAGCATGTCTGTAGCCACTCCTTCCAAAAAGTCAGATTTCTGCGTGTGTATGTTCATATGATGTCTTACGAGTGTTTCCAGTGTTCGAAATCATAATGTCGTGTGACTAGGGCCTCCCGTCAGGTAGACCGTTCGCCGGGTGCAAGACTTTCGATTTGACGCCACTTCGGCAACTTGCCCGTCGATGAGGATGAAATGATGATGAGGAGGACAACACGACACCCTGTCCCTGAGCGGAGAAAATCTCCGACCCAGCCGGGAATCGAACGCGGGCCCTTAGGATTGACATTCTGTCGCGCTGACCACTCAGCTACCGGGGGCGGACGAAATCATAATAAGTCACCCATATATTTTGCTTGTGGTGTCTGTTATCAAGTAACCTCGGTGTCTCTTACAAAATAGTCTGTGGTTTTATATCAGGAAAAAGAGCGAGAAAATAAGAACTATTGTACGTGCATAAAAGAGAGAGAGAGAGAAAAGAGTCTCCATAGAGAATATTCCGTAATATGAGACTGTGGTCGGCAGCGGTGGCTGAGCGGTTCTAGGCGCTTCAGTCTGGAACCACGCTGCTGCTACGGTCGCAGGTTCGAATCCTCCATCCGGCATGGATGTGTGTGATGTCCTTAGGTTAGTTAGGTTTAAATAGTTCTATGTCTATGGGACTGATGACCTCAGATGTTAAGTCCCATAGTGCTTAGAGCCATTTGAACCATTTTTTGAGACTCTGCCCATTGCTATGGCCCAGTGAACCCTAAGACTCCGTGAAGTCTTACGAGTAGTGGGAGGATGCATCAAATGATGAAAGAAACCGCATGGATGGTCGTTAAAAACGGCACATCCGCTTCCTCCAATAATGCTGCTGTTATAATCATTATTCTGGGACTGGAACCTCGAGGTCTCAAGACGAAATTGGTACTTCGTCACGGAGCCACAAGTACATGCTGCTAGACGCAATGACGAATGAGAGACGCTGGCGTAGACGCACCCTCAAGGGTTCCAGACGCCGCCGCCGTCACATGCTCACTTACGTCAGATTAGAATGCTGCCCAGTCCCAATCAGCAGTCATCGCCAAAGGCAATAGGATTGTCTCACTGCAGCCACCAGCTCGGGGAGAGTTGTTTTACACAAAACCATGTATCAAAGTTTATAGTTAATTGTATTTTGAGTGAAGAGCCTATTATCTGACTTTATCAAAAGATACCCTAGTATTCAAAGTCCTTCAAAGTTAATTATTTAATTTCGTTCAAGTTATAATGTAATGGTCTGATATTCTCTGTATGTTGCATTCTCGACTCGCCTTCCTTCAGAAGTGCATCTACGACCCCAACACAGTGCCAAAGACTGTTATTTCGTCCTCCAGAAGACTCTGTATGATATTTTCACAGAAGTAAACTGAGACGCACTTAGGTGTCGAAACGTGCTTTGGTAAATGTAAGAGACGATCAAAACATTACGTTCGAAGACCGTATAGTCCAGAATTTGTATGTCAATGAGGCAAATCGCCGTGAGCAATGAGGCAGTCATCCCAACGACGCACCACGTTGAAAACCCCTTTTGGAACAACACGGCGTCCTGCTGTGTGAAGAAGTCCGTAACAGTTTGCGTCACATCCTCGTCCGTTAGGAATAGGAGATCCTTCAAGGCCTTTAAATGACCGAGGGCATGATAATCGCACAGGCTAACGGCTGTAGAATCGTCCTACAGTCTGTCTCAAATGGCGGTTTTCTAAACTTTCTCAACAGCGTTTCATGCACAGACTCCAGGAGTTCCCAGCACCGAGCTCGGTCCGTGTTTCCACAACGGTGGTTGGTTTTCAACAGATGTGGTGCCGCACACACATACTTCATTCTCCCGAGGACGTCTACCGCTGTTTTTCGTTCGGCAGCCGAAAATGAATAAGAGAAGGTTGATCCTGTTTGGACGCATTCGGTAATAATGCTGCTATACTTCACGTTTCCGCATTTACCGTACGAACAACTGGAAAAGACAGGAAACCCACAGTAATCTCTTTGCTACCATGTCAGTACTTATGTACCCGCATCGGAGTAGCCCTATGTTGCATATATGCTGCAGCGCCTGATAGAAAAGAAATACTGCTTTGCAGTTCATAAACGCAAATTCAGAACTGTTTGCTTTGCCACAAAAGACATAGATAATAATATTACGATATTCTTAATACAATAGGCTCCTTTACGTTTCCATTAGTTGTATCCGAAAGTAGCGATAGAACGCACGTGTGCTCTTTAGAGCTGTTAGGGAAATTGGCGTAATGCCTCCTCCGTTTTATTATTTATTTGCGCAGAGCAAAATGGCGCAGTGGCAAGACAAGACTCTGTGTTAATGTTCTGGAAGACGTTGGTGTAAGAGCCATCCAACCATCAAGATTTACGTTTTCGGTGATTCCCCAAACTGACTGAGGCAAATGCAGGAATGGATCCTACGAAGAGGACTAGCCCATTTCCCATACGCATCCATGTCGTACTTGAGCTTGTACTCCTTCTCTAATCATATGTCGTCGACGGGACAGTGGTAGTCCTTCCTTCCTCCTTCTGCTGTAAGTAAAACGGGGAAGTAAAGAAATATTTCAAATTTTAAAAAATGGTTCAAATGGCTCTGAGCACTATGGGACTTAACTTCTGAGGTGATCAGTTCCCGAGAACTTAGAACTACTTAAACCTAACTAACCTAAGGACATCACACACATCCGTGCCCGAGGTAGGATTCGAACCTGCGACCGTAGCGGTCACGCGGTTTCAGACTGTAGCGCCTAGAACCGCTCGGCCACCCCGGCCGGCAAATTTTAAACACTTTACAATCTAGTAGAACAATTACTCATCACCTGCGATTTGTTTAAACATTAACATAAAAAGCTGCCTTCCTGTTGAAATGTTCCTCAGACAATATTTTACCAGACAGTGTTTTAACTGTATTAAATTTGTTTCAGTTTATGTTTAGAGAAGTCAGAATCCCTTCGGCAGCTTTTAAATGGATATAATCTATCAGTACCCTGCCTAAACTAAGACTATGAAACTACTCATAGCAATCCCTGGAACACAATAGTGAACTTTGTTTTCACTGGAAACGAATGAAAAATAATGTAAAAAATGCACTTAAAGCTAATGGAATAAAAAAACACCACTTAAATGTTCGATCCATATTTATGTGTTTCCCAATCTGCGACTCATTGATGGCAGGAAGGCGATATAGAAGAGTCGACATATGGTGTAAACATGGTGATGCGGTGGTTCCTTACTTGCCAAATAGCCTCGCTACCTGATATGACGTAAAACGTTTTGAACATGTCATTTCATAGTTCCATATACTGACAGCCTGGAAAGTTTATAATTCTAGAAGTTTCTCTTGAAACAGATCATTTATAGAGAGCTTGGTAATTTCGTGCGAACTACTTACTGGGTCTGTTTAACCTATGATCAGGTACAATAAGGACAAATAATACACTGCCTGACGAGAGGAGAGGAGAGAATCATTCAGAAGATATGATAGGATGTCAATGTAACTATGTATACATACACAACTTCGGCGCCTGAGTAAAAGATTGGAGTAGCAATTTTCTGTAACAGAGTGGCCACCGGTGCACCTTAGTGTTGCTCGCATTTGGTGTTATTACTAGGTCTGGTATGGTACACAAGGGGCATGAACATCATCAGATGTTGAGCGATCACTTTGAAGGAAACGACGACGACACGTACTCGTATGAGACAGCACAATCAGTATCTGACAGAGTTTGAAAGGGGTCTCGTTGTGGGCCTCCATTTGCCTGGCTAGTTGAATCAGTGAATATCAAGATTTGTGGGCCGTTAGGATGTGTCAGACCGCCAGAATGGAGCACCACCGTCTTGTGCACGAAGTGCGTCGTAATCCCTTCATATCTGCTACTACCACTTGAGAACAGGCAATGGATTCCACGTGATATAGTGCTTCATACAACACTATTAATCGGAGGCTAGTAGCAGCCCGACTGGGAATTACCGTCCCACGCGTATGCAACCGTCGACATTACAATACTAATGGCTGCGTTGGGAGTGGTACTAAGACTGGAAAGCGTGGACTGCCGATAAATGGCGTCTCATTGTCTTCAGTGACGAATCACTCGTTCTGACTACTCTGACTGACCGTCGTGGGCAAATATGGCGGTGACGTGGGAAGAGGTCCCATTCATCCAATCTTTTGGAGACGCATAGCGCTTTTTCTGCTAGCCGCGTGGTGTGGGAGCCATTGCGTATGACTTCAAATCACGACTGGAAACAATTGAGGGATATCTGACTGGACAACGATTTAACAGACGCCCTCACGTTTGACCTTCATGTGACTGTATCGAGATGGTATCTGTCAACATAACAATGCTCGTTCACACGCGGCACCCGAGTCACTCACTACGTTTACATGCGACACATCTTCCGGAAGACGAAAACCGAATTTCGGAAACAGTTTTTCGCTGTCGCTTTTACATGTGAAGACCTGGAGCGGATTTGCTAACCCAGTTAAATATGACGCCTGGAAAACAGCTGTTTCAGTTTGCGATTTAGTCAGCACAATCGCAATGTGTCTCCAATTAGACGAGGTGTAAAAAGCTTCAGTCTAATATTTCTACTTTCTTCACTGTTCAAAAAGCCACTACGTCGATATTAGCCGAAAATTTATGGAAACGAGACGAAACCTGACTGCCCAAGCACGTTTCAAAACCGACTGCGTTTACATGGGAGCGAAAATCGATTGCAGAATTGGAAAACCGGCAACCAGAATCAGATTTCCAGAATCAATTTTGATGTGTTTACATGACTACCAAGAAGCGGTATTGGGAAATCGGTTTACGAAATCCGGTTTTGGGAGCCCCATGTAAACTATGAACTGTCGTGTGATGCTGAAGTACTTCCATGGGGTGCAAAACACCCAGATCTGTCCTGGACAGAACATGTGTGGGACCGACTCGCGTGTGAACTCTGCCAGTGTCCAGGATATTCTGGATCATGTATAACAGTTCTGGGACAGTTTGCTTCATAAGAGCATATGACACCCTTCCCAACAGAACCAATGTGCTTATCAAGTCAAAGCGGGTGCAACGTCATACTTATTGTATAAGCAGGCTTATAATGCCGAATTGTTTGTAAATTTGACTATATTTTGTAATCACCGAAATATAATCATATACCAGTGCTAGTTCTGCAAGGTTCGCAGGAGAGCTTCTGTAAAGTTTGGAAGGTAGGAGACGAGGTACTGGCAGAAGTAAAGCTGTGAGTACCGGGCGTGAGTCGTGCTTCGGTAGCTCAGTTGGTGGAGCACTTGCCCGCGAAAGGCAAAGATCCCGAGTTCGAGTCTCGGTCGGGCACACAGTTTTAATCTGCCAGGAAGTTTCATATCAGCGCACACTCCGCTGCAGAGTGAAAATATCATTCTGGATAATCATATACCCTCTCAAACTGTGGAGTTTCATATCGTTTTTTCCCCTCCCCTACTGTGGAATCAACTTTTTCTGTCAGAATACTTCCAGAAGGCTAATATTAGATTCGGAAAAATAAGACTAATATGAGAGTTTAAGTGACGACCGCTACATGGCGCTGTTGAGATGCTGTATTACTACGTCAGTGTTATATATATCGCTCGAGCCTTGTCCATTTCGGTGTGGCCGTGCGGTTCTAGGCGCTTCAGTCTGGAACAGCGTGACCGCTACGGTCGCAGGTTCGAATCCTGCCTCGGGCATTGATGTGTGTGATGTCCTTAGGTTAGTTAGGTTTAAGTAGTTCTAAGTTCTAGGGGACTGATGTCCACAGATGTTAAGTCCCATAGTGCTCAGAGCCATGTGACCCATTTTTTGTCCCGCATTTACGCAGGGTCTGCCATCGTTAAACGGATGTGGCATGTTAATGTTAAAGGGGTGGCTGGATGCCCTTCCTGCCGCCACCCCATACCACCTGGGACGGAATTAGTGTACCCCAGCTGTCTGCGTCGAGTGTAATCCACGGAATAGTGCGAATGTGTTCAGATGTCTGCGAGCTCTGTAACTGAGGTGGAACATATGGACCAGCCCGGTATTCACCTAGCGGGATGTGGACAACCGCCTAAAAGCCACGTCCAGGCTAACCGGCACATCGGCCCTCGTCGTTAATCCGCCGGGCGGATTCGATCCGGGGCTGGCACGCCTACCCGAGTTCAGGAAGCAGCGCGTTACCGCTCTCGGTTACGCTGGCGGGTCATATACATATAAAAAGGAAATTTCACGTGGAAGTTTTCATTCTAGGTAACGATCCGCTCAGGCGAATACCGTCTATGTTCACAGTTTTAGCAGTTTTACACATTAGTTGGTGAAACGAGAAGTTATTTGAAGATGAAACGCTACTGGAGGGCTTTGCAGCTCTAAGCCATTTCGCATTTCTAATTTTAAAGCGAATACGGCGAACGCCGAAGAGGTAGTGTGACATTCCCCATATATTATATTGTTACTATGTACTCGTACACTTACCGCCAGTAACACATAATGGCTTTTTTCACAATAGCACTGAATTCATACGTCTGTCTGTGTAGTCGGGAAGGAAGCAATCTCAAATTGCGAAGACAATTTTTCTAAACGGGGGGGGGGGGGGGGAGGGAGTGTGCGAGTGTGCGGTGGTGGCATTTACACTCTTCTGCTGTTCTGTAGGCACGCCCCCTCAAACCAGTGTTGTAGTTTGTCTCGCCATCATAAATTTGTGTTACTATTATTCAGTGAAGTGACAGAGACGCGGGTGGATAGACGAGCATATAATTGTTTGATTGAGAAGATAAGACTGAATAAAATCGAAGATGTGGTATCAGCGGAAAATCCAGTTGAATAAGAAGATCCAGGCTTGCTTGAGGTTGTTACTGAGAACATGATTCATGACCCATGTGGAACATCAAATAATAATTCTCTGTGTATGGTAGACGGAGGCAGCCTCCGAATCCCTCTCCTGATTACAAAGCCACCAGCAGTCGCAGAAGACACAGCGATGATTTGTATTGTAAGTAATAAATGAAATAATCGGGAATCCCGTTTTATTGTGTCTAACGACGTAACACAAGTCCTCGGTCTCCACCCAGATAAAGTAGTAGGTGTTTCCAGCCCGGCAGTGGGCGACTCCTACAAATTGGTTACACAGTCATGATACAGGCGGCAATGTGGAGAGATATCAGGGCGATCATGACAAGCCTCCTCTCCCCAAGAGACAATTTATGAAAGCTTTTGTATTTTTAAATATTCACAGCAATATTTCGGAAAGAAAGTCATGAAAACTAATAGTCTCGAGAATTGTAGAGATCACAAGCTACGTTTATAGTAGCGGTGGCGCCCTCTACGATCTCCATATAAGCGGCGGCCCCAGCTCCTAGCAGCCAGTCGTTGCCTCACCTCGGGAAGATGTTCTCTGTAGTTGAGAACGAAACGTCAGGGAGAAGAAGTTCTACAGATCGACCATGGCAATTTAGCCCGGATGTGTTTACTGATGAAGACGCCGGCCGTGAAAGCCTACATGGGATGATAGAATTATACGTTCGTATGTCGCTCGGATGATTCCAATCGTTTCATTGGAGTGCTGCACTGGACGTCGAACTACAGCGATTAGATTGTGATTACCGCGACATCGATAGTGAGTGGGCTATGGAGAGGGAAGAATGAGTATTGATCTGTGAGAGACGGACTGAAAAGAAATGTTTGTGGAGAGCTGAAATGGATTTTGACGTATTTTTCATAATGTGGTTTCACGTGTGACTATCTGTTTATATTTTTTGTGAAGGGAATAAACTGGAATTACAGCTACCTTTTGGACATTAATTTCGTTAGCGGTTTTAACTATGCAAAATGAAGACAAAATCACGAAAATGGAGCTTTATCGTTGATAAGGCCTTCCTTTCCTTGTGATTCTAATTACAGAAAAACAAAAATACAGTTTTCGACTTTACAGTAAAATGCTCTTGACTCAGATTAATTTTTCAGACACCTATCTTTACCCGTTCTGAAAATTCATAGGAAGTCATGTAGACAGTCGTTTCTTCCTCGCTCTATTTCCGAGTGAAACAGGAAAGGAAATGTCTATTAGGGGTTCGTGGTAGCGTTCGCCATGCAACATACAGCGGTTTGCGGATTATGCATGTAGATGTGAATGTGGATGTAGAAGAAATCAATACTCACCTGTTTCTATATGATGTTCGATGCCTTATTATAAGCAGTAAATCAAATTATTATTTCAACAGTCTTGCTAGGGAAAATGTAATACACATAACGGCACTTACAGACTTAGTAGACTGCGTGCAGTCAGCTATGTACACTGAGCATTGGACACACTCTCATGTAATTTTGTGACGTAAGTGGATACTTTTCAGGCAGTTAGCATATAGTTTTCATATATTGAATTTATTTTTCTCCTCTTTTGCCTTACATGTAACTGCACTCTCGTCGTCTGCAGATTCTACATAGACTTCACACAAACTTTTGTGAATATTCCCCACAGTTTCATTCTCCACAGTTGGAAATTAAACGACGATCCGCAGCATGTAACGTACGTCACTCACGCACGCCATTTTCACACACTGCTGCAGATACATCATCAGCCACAGGAAACGGAAATACTGCGTGTGCCCTTACGGAGACTCAAAGAATTTATACATAACGTTTCACATTCGTAAACTGTTGTTGACTGGGAAAAAATGTGTGGCATTACTCTCTGGACGAGCCACGTATTTTTTCACATAGCGATTACAAGTTATTGTTGGGCGGAAAAAAATCGATTACCGTACGCCGTTGACTTTCTAATCTAAAGTGCTAAATGACACAATGCTTTTCTCAGAATTATCTCCAAGGCTGTTCGTAGCTGGTCTGGTTAGGATAAAACTGACATTCCGCAGCTTGAGTCTGAGGAATCGTAGGCACCCTATACGGTGACCTTTTTGTTTCCTGCGCAGTTCCGGGCACAGCGCGAGCACCTCGTAATTTAGAAACAGTTTGCACACATATTAACTGCAAAAATGTCGCACCAAACAGGTGTATGGTCTCGTGTAACAACTACAAGGTGATTCCATGAAGATTTACACGAAATGAAATGATGCGAGTGTATGGCATATTTGGATGGGAGGCCCCATCTAGGGAAGTTCGGCCGCCAAATGGAAATGTGGAAGTGTTATTTCAGTCGACCCCACGTTGGGCGAGTTGCACGCCAGTGATGAGGATGGAATGATGATGAGGACAACACAACACCCAGTCCCCGAGTGAAGAGATCTCCAAACCCGGCCTGGAATCGAACCCGTGCCCACTTGCATGGGAGGTGAGCACGTTACCACCCAGCTAAGCAGGTGGACGATGATATACAAACTTTCGGAGATGATGAAGAAGGGCAGATGTACCAGTTTGAGTTAAGGAAACCTGATACGGAAACGACGGAGTCGAAAGTCTTAAGTTACTATCTTTCTGATACCTCTGACAATAGAATACATGTACCGGCACTGTTGCTGCTAAGAGAGAGCAGCCAACTTTCGAGATGGCAGTATGGACGAAAGCAAGAAAACGATGTCTGAAATGCATGTCTTATGAGCTGCGAGCTTTTGTTCATCTTCGCAAATGCAATACAGATCTCTCCTACTGAACAAGTGCACATACCCAGAAAAACTTTATTGAATGTGCACATAAGCTCTTAGAGCAGTTAGTTACTAGGTATTTTTTCCCTGTTTTGATCCATACCGCTTTCTGCAAAAATATAGAAAACAAATAGCTTGCAGTAGAAAAGACGTGTTTCGCAGTAGCGAAAATGAACAAGTGCTCATAGCTCTTAAGGTCTGAGTCCATGTTTACTAGATTACTTTTTCTTGCTTTGGTCCATACTAACTCTTCCATAAATATAAAAGCAAACAGCAAAGAGCTTCCAGTAGAGGACGTCCAATGTCAGAGTTATCAGAACGATTTCCACTTACAACTTTGGACTCGGTCGTTTCCTTGAAGTTTCTCATACTGAGAACATGTGAGGAGCGATCTGTGATTTGAAAAGTTTTTTTTACAGTTAAGATCGCCATAATAATTATGATATGTTACTGCCGGCCGGTTTCGACAGTTGAAACTGTTGTATTCTGACTTACAAAATTTTTGGCTGTAAATCGTGTTCCGTTATGAGTTAGTCACTCATCCTGTGTCGACATTATGGTAAGGAATAAACTGCACATTATACATAGGTTTGTCAAAAGTAATAGCCTATGCAGATAAAAAGCACAATTCCATTTATCTTGGTGTACGCACGAAGGAAAACTGTCGGGTTCCCTCTGCCACTTAAGTCCTCTTCCACCTATAGCAATCGTTTGTTAATGTGACAACTGCGAATGTGTGCTGTGGTTCGACGTATATATCTACGACTATACCGTATACTTCGACACAGACGTACCCGTGATGTACATAACATGTCATTTAAACGTAAATATTTCTAAAACTGTTTTATTATAAATCGTGCACTACATGAGCTAACAAGCCCCAGTGAAGTCCTAAGTGTGTGAACATGACTATTTGCACAAGATGCTTTATATGTGTATATGGTATTACTTTTGATAATCCTATGAACAATGTGCTGTATCCATAATGAGGACACGACCAGAATGATAAACTCATAATGGAACACAAAGTAAAACCAAAAATTTTTTTGAGATCAGGAGATGACAGTTCCAGCTGTCGAAACATGAAATAGATAATTAAAATTAATATGATCATGGCTATAAAAAGTTTTTTCAGTACTTCCAGACCAGAGTCCCTTGCCTGTAATAGATACGTTTACCTTTTACATCACCCCTGAAAGTCGATCACGATGAATATTACATAGATATCAGCATCAAATTCGCAATTTTCAAGGGAACAATAACAATTTTTGGTGTTAGTATTGTAGACATCAAAGGGAAGGAAATACGATCAGTAGTTTCGGAGTAATTACAACGTTTAGAGAGTAGGAGCTTCGTCTTGCACATACAGCTGGTTTCTGACAAGTACGGAGGCTCGTCTCGTTATATGGAACTCTCAAGTGAAGCTGATGGTGTGCTTCATCTTCGAGCAGTTCGGAGTAGGCGAGAGAAGTTTAATTTAAAACTAATACTTATCTCTCTCGGCTACATGTGGTTGGTCCGATATATCAATAGCAAGGCAAATAACGTGGCATTTAAGAATGATTCATCGTTTTTCTATTGATAAATAAGAACTCAGACGTACGAAAGAATTAACTTGACTTTATAAAATAATTTACAGGAGAAGTAAAACATAGGAAATCACAAAAGAAATTTCATTTATGTTGCGAAGTGTTTGAATATGCCAACTGAAGTTACTAGTAGAGTGATTTCTGAATATGCTGAACAATTTCTACGAATTTGTTGCACATACTCCAACAACATGCTGAACAGATTCCCCTAATTCTTTGCACAGTACAACAATAAGATGATTTAAATGCCGTTGGGTCGCCGGAAATTTTGAAAACACGTCATCATTGAGTTTACTCTAGAGAAAATTGGCGTTAAATCAGGCGAATGTGCAGACCAAGTGACAACTCCTACACAATCTATCCGAAGACGACGAAAAAGCTTTCCCAGCCACAAGTAAATAGTGATGCCAAAGATCTATAGTGCTGCTACGATATACACCTGCTTATAACAAGCTTTGCTTCACCTGGAAGAATCAGAAGCACTTCCGTTAGAAAATTTGCAGCTCTGTTGCCAGTTGATATTCAATGAAGATTATTAATTACATGACCTTCAATAATCACAATTCAGAAGTTCACTCTCCACTGCCTCTGTTGTTCAGTCTGACTCAACCTGTGCGGACTATCGAAATCAATTTAATGCGTATATCTCACGTTTAGTTTTCCGTGATTTGTGCAAGTTTCTTCTATGGTAAAGCGATTTATTCTCCTGGCGTGGCCTCAGAAACGAGCAACAGAATTCCATACGTTCTCTGCAGTCACGTTGGTCTGTTTGCTGATGAAGTGACACATATACGATTGGAAACCGTTCGTTCGCAAATTGCGAGCAACATTGGACTGATTTATGGCAGTTTCTCTGGAGCCGATATGAGGATTAACAGTAACAGCAGCCAGAACATTTATTTCATTAGCTCAGCATGTTCCAGGACGGCTCTTATCTTCTGCGCAGCATTCGAGTGCCCTTGCAATAACAGTGTTCTGGACATTCACTGAATTGTCGTTTATATTTGACTCCGTTCGTCAAAATACTTTTCTGCGTATAGTTCAAATGTTCAATTGTTCTTTCCGTGTTGCTTCTACTTTCTACTTTTAAAAAATCTATAATTATTCCTTTTTTTAAACTACTTTTTCTTTCAAAGTAACTCTCACTAAACACATTAGCGCCGGAATTAATTTTTTCGTGATTTTTTAAAATAATTTGCATTATTACGTCTGTAAAAGGCATAAATTACACAACAGAGTTGTTTTGACGAAAGACATTACCGCCATTAGCGAGGTATTTGATGTTGACATATGGCAACGCTAGGCGCTTCCACTACCTAAATTTATATGGATTACAACTTCAACTTAAGTAAGTAGGTGATTGAAATTTCTTATTACATATACAAGTTTTGTGAAAATTTATGTTCAGTCTTCATCATACAATTGGTGCATTATCACACAGTACAATTAATAATCAAAAATCAAACCTTGAACTCAGCATTATTTTACATGAAGTGGAATAAAACAGTCAATACACAGTCCCACATTACACTTTGAACACATTGCTCTCACAATAGATTTGCAGTCCTTGTATGCACACCTTTTCTTCTTCTTTCCTTCTGTGTGCTGGATGAGGTGGTCAATCTTATCAAACCTAATTGCATCTGATATGTGGCTGTCGGATCATGCCCTTGATGCAGATGGTCTCCCGGCTCCTTTTGGTAAAGTTTGGTGTCTTTGTAAGTACGCTGTTGCTACTTCTCTCTTGAAATCAATTTCAGAAATAGTTTGGTTTCTTACTTAATTGTACAAAATCCTACTGTTTTGTATGGCGACATCTAACATCCATGTAAAGAGACACCAGTACCATTTCTTGCTTCTTATTGCAATGCGATAGCATGCTAGATTCTGATCCATCTGATCAGTACCTCCCATATATGTATTATATTTGGCTACCAGTTTTGGTCTGCGAATAATTATATTTCGCGTTTTTAGTTGCGAGAATCTCTTGACTTGGCCAACTTCTTGTGCACCACATGAAGAAGAGATCATTGTGACAACTGAGCTGTCCAGCCACCGCACATACACAATCTCCATCTGTGTCTACATTCGGATATGGGGGCTCAACAAACACATAACCGTCAATATCTTCATTATAATGAATCTCCAGCGCCTCAGCAAGCGAGAAACCTCTTCTAAAACAAAAAAGAGAAAATTCGTCCTTTTACTGAGTACAAGCGCCTAGCGTTGCCATATGGCAACACCGACGTTCAAACGGCCTAAAAGAACGCAATTTATTTCACAGCAAGTAGTAACCTCCAAAGAATATATACATGAGTATTTAAAGCACAACCATACTAAAAAACCAAATTATACGAGGGCGGTTCAGAAAGTAACCTCCGATTGGTCACAGTGCGGGTTGTGGGGGGAGTAGCGACGCCATCTGTGCGTTCACGCACTCAACAGGTCAGTCGGCATCAAGCCGTGGTCGAGTGAACGTCGTACCTGAGCTAGTTTAGTTTTTGTGGCAGTTTGAAATGTGTGCTGCAATAGAAAACCCCGCCAAATGTGAAGTGCGTGCTGTCATAAGGTTTTTTACAGCCAAAGGATATTCTGCAGCAGCTATTCATCTTGAGCTTTGTGCCGTGTACGGACCAAGAGTTATGAGTGAAGGAGTTGTCCGTGAATGGGTACGTTTATTTAAAAGTGGACGAGAAAACGTTCATGATGAAGAGAGGAGTGGTAGATCATCATTGGTGACTGACGAACTCGTTCAGACAGTTGATGCAAAAGTTCGTGAAAATCGACGTTTCTCAATGTCGGAGTTGTCTACTGGTTTTCCACAGATTTCTAAGACTCTCTTGTACGAGATAGTGACAGCAAGATTGGGTTACCGTAAGTTCTGTGCACGATGGGTGCCCAAAATTCTTACCGACCACCACAAAACTCAAAGAATGGCCTCTGCATTTGACTTTCTGTCACTTTATGAGGACGAAGGAGAACCATTGTTAAACAGAATCGTGACCGGTGACGAAACCTGGATTAAGTACGTGAACCCTGAGACAAAAGAACAATCAAAGATGTGGGCACATTCAAATTCGCCTACCAAACCAAGAAAAGCCTCGCAAGATTTTTCTGCCAGAAAACTGATGGCAACGGTGTTTTGGGATGCCAAAGGGGTGTTGTTGGTTGAATTCATGGAACGTGGTACGACCATTAATCAAGACGTGTACTGTGAAACAAGAAAAAAGTTACGACGGGCTATACAGAACAAACGCCGTGGTATGCTGACTTCCGGTATCGTTTTTTTGCACGATAACGCCCGTCCTCACTCTGCTCGCAGAACAACGGCCCTTCTTGAGTCCTTCAAGTGGGACGTTATCAACCATCCACCTTACAGCCCAGACCTGGCGCCAAGTGATTATCACCTCTTCATGCATTTGAAGAAATGGCTCGGATCACAGCGGTTTGATGACGACGAAGAGCTCAAAGATGCGGTCACAGGCTGGCTCCAGGCACAAGCGGGTGATTTTTATGCAGAAGGAATTTCAAAGCTTGTGAAGAGATACGATAAGTGCCTCAATCGCTATGGAGACTATGTAGAAAAATAGTGCAAAGATGTAGTTGTAAGTTGTATATATTAAAATATTTTTATTTAACTTGGTGTATTTTTTTAAATCAACCGGAGGTTACTTTCTGAACGGCCCTCGTATATCGTAAGTTACTGTGTAAAACATACTTACTCGAACTTATACTCCATTTTTCTTCGTCGTTCAGCAAACAACGAGTTCCAACACGGCTTACGCGCAGAATTTAAATGTATTGCTAAAACTATTGCATTGTAGTGATCTTTACAGTCTTGCAGAACGGAATCCAGTGCTGACAACACTCTCGCTTCGTTGATGTCGTGGAATCAACGATTTTTAAAAAGTGTAGTAAACGTTGCCATATGGCAACGCACGGCGGTAATGGGTTAAGTGAACCACACAGACGAAACAAGAAGGAATAATTCCTATACGCCCTTTTATGCCGGAATACAGATGTGTGCGTAACTGGGGATATCCGCGGACACAGGCTGCACTGGACTGCAAAACTAAAGGGCCTGAGTAACTTTCGCGTGATATGTCATTGCCAAGTAACATAGATGGATGAAATTTGGACCACACACGGAAAGAACTGTTACAGTATCGTACTGAAGGTAATTGAAAGAACCACGCAAAGTGGCCAACAGAAGCGACATTTTCATTCAAAGACAATAATTTACATTGAATTCACCGCAATTTCTGATGGGCTTCCGGACAATATAAAGGCGAGAAAAACACACACTATTTCAGAAATGCACCAAATCCACAGTTTTTGAGATATGGTAATGAAATTTTGTACCACGCTTTACATGAAAGTAACACAGTTACAAAAACCTTTGATTATATATATTCAACTTTTTTTAAATGAAAATTGAAGTTTTATTTTCAAAAAGTAATTTATGTTCCTTTATCTCAGAAAATATTCAAGAAATTTCTACAAAAATTTCTCTGTTTCATCTCTTTATATGTTGTAAGCTTCTCTCTTGAGGTTTATGGAATAGGTCAAATAGGAGAATTTTCATAATTTTTTAATTATAATTCCACAAGTACAATTTTAAATTCATGCAAAATTCAAAGCACTTTGCCCCATATCTCAGCTTGCAATCGGAATTTCAAAATTTGCTCTTGAGACAAAAGTTTATTAGGTTTACAGAAATACGTGTACAATATTTCATAATTCTAGTATTCATAGAATCTGAGGAAACGGTACATAAACTTTAAAAAACAAACTTTTCAGGAAACGCAATTTAAATTTCAACCTAACTTCCTTCAAAAAAAATTTTCAAATGTGTGTGAAATCTTATCGTACTTAACTGCTAAGGTCATCAGTCCCTATGCTTACACACTACTTAACCTAAATTATCCTAAGGACAAACACACACACCCATGCCCGAGGGAGGACTCGAACCTCCACCGGGACCAGCAGCACAGTCCATGACTGCAGCGCCCCTGACCGCTCGGCTAATACCGCGCGGCTAACTTTTTTTTTTTTTTTTCGTTATGTCACTTCTTCAGAAGGCACCACATTTGTACTCTGGGTCGTCTTTCCCTTCAACGCTTTTCTTCCGGTTTCTTGTTGTCTGCCTTCTTTCTTTTACCAGGTCTTCAACTGACTTTTCAGCTGCAGAGACGCGCTGTAACTCTATTTTTCTCAGGATGTCTTGAGTAAAATTTCCTAACTTGAAGCCCATTCTTTCTAATATCTTCATCCTCCCGACGTTCCCATCATTAAATACAATAACTGCATCATAAGTTGCAATTCTGACAACTGTAGTATATGCAAATGTGTTTTTAGGGCATCGTTTTCATATGAGTGAATTTAGAGACTCATTTGGATTTTGGGTTTCGCCATGAACACACTTTTTTAGAAGTAGAGGGTCGGCCAGAAACCTGTAAGTTGGCTTGACAAGATCCAGGATACAATTTGGCAGCCTCTTCTTGTGAATATAGGGATTGTTATCCCTCTGAGCTTGTAGATATTTACATCAGCTAATGTGGCACAGATTATGAATAGGGTGTTCATCTGCCGGCCGCTGTGGCCGAGCTGTTCTAGGCGCTTTAGTCCGGAACCGCGCTGCTGCTACGGTCGCAGGTTCGAATCCTGCCTCGGGAATGGATGTGTGTTGTGTCCTTAGGATAGTTAGGTTTAAGTAGTTCTAAGTCTAGGGGACTGATGACCTCAGATGTTAAGTCACATAGCGCTTAGAGCCATTTGAACCCTTTTTTGGTCTTCATCTGTTGACATCACGTATCCCATACTGCACCTTTCATGTCATTTGCACTGGATGCGTTCTGTCTGATAGCCTTGCCATAATACACTTGAAGAGAGTCTGTCACCTTCTTTGTGATTCTATTGTGTCCACCTATGCCCTTTCCATCTTCCAACATTTTCTCTTCAAGTCAGTGGCAAGTTTCCTCAATCTTGAGCCCATTCTCTTCTGGATGTGACCTATGCATTTAGGTTTCTCAATGAAGAAAGAATCGGATACTTGTATAAATCTCCGTCAGAATCACAAGGCAAATAAAGAATTGCTTCGTCATAAACGATGCAGCTAGTTTGTTATTGTTTATAACATACGGAACAAAGTCAAAGATGATCTATGAAACCAAAGAGTATGTATCACGGCCTTCTAGAGGTATCCCGCACACGTTTGCTTGAAAGTAATACACAGAATCGTTGTTCACTGAGCTGGTATTGAAATGCTGCTTCAAAACGTGGCTGCGGCAGGGAGGCCGCGTCACATTTTAATTAAATTTTCAGGCACTTCTGATTCGATTTCAACATTGAAACTTTGGGAACATATTGCCCATGAGTTGTGCTAACAAATATAAAATAAATCGAAAATTGATGTTATCGGTCAATTTCATCAACGTCCCCATTAACAGGACTCGTGATCAACATGGATGGCTATGCACGCTCTGCTACGCGCTTCCACTCTGGGCATAAAGTTGGTAAGGAGTTCTCGCGTTAGAGCGATCCAGTCCTCCAGCAAGGCGGTTGACAACGGCTGGCTGGCTGGTTCATGTGATCGTGCTGTAGTACGTCTCTCGGAGGGATTTCAGTCGGGAAAATGTGCAGGCCCGTCTATTCGCCGAAAACCTCGTTCCGAGAGCTCCTCCACAAGCACCGTTCGGTGCGGTCGCACATTGTCATCCATAAAAATGAAGTCAGGCCCAAATGCATCCCTGAAACCTGTAAATAGGCACACGGGGAAGGATTACGGTGTCACAATAGCGTTCATCCGTGAGTGTATCGCGTTCACAGATTTGGAGGTCAGTACGCCCATGCAACATTATGCCTTACCACACCATAGTACCTGGACCAAGTTCGACAATATTCCTGGGTGCGTACCGTCAGATGACGAAAGGGGAAACGCGTAATACACCCAATGATCCTACATCAGTTGTCAAACGTGCTGGTGAAGGTGTGGAACCCCCTACCACAAGAACCCCTTGACAACCCCGTGGCCAGCAAGGGAGCATGTCGCGGAACACACCATATTAAGAACCACGTCCCGTCTTGTTACTTTCTTTGAATGAAAGTGTAATTTCCTTTCGTCTCATTGCCTATTTTTGTTAATTACCTTCTTTCTATGTATGGTCCAAGTTTCATCGGGGAATGTTAGTTGGCAGTGACAAAGGATGCGACAGCTACTTTCGTCATTAAGTTTGTGCACATATTTACATTATACTGACTCTGAAGATAAAAGCCTACGTCAATGCAAATATCAACGCGTGTATCTCTGGATACCCGCAACATAAATTTCTTTGTTAATTTGCAGTGTCAGTATTACAATTCTTTACATTTACGTTGCAGGGATATAAATGAAATATGGCAGAATATCTGTGAATATATCAACATAATTACTATATTTAAAGGGTTCTGGAAACATTTGAGGTGAACAGGTAATGATAAACAACCAGTTCACATCGTATAAGCTCGCTTTAAAAATAGAGGAAGGCGATTTGAAGGTGGAAATGTGCTATACCACGCTACCTGTCCACCTTGCACGCATTGTGGGAGACATTATTACACCCGCAACGAGGCATACTCAGCGATTCTTCCACACTCGATCACTGACTGAAACATGAAGGAACTTTAATACGCGCTACAATGAAGTGAAGCGTCTGTCACACACATTTCAGTGATTTTTAGAGAACAAACAGTACTTCTAATGGCACCAATACTGTTGTACTTTGGAGCATATTGCGATTCTGTGCTTTTTTTATCAACGAAATTCTCACTTTTCCTTGTTTAAGACACTGTTTGCGAAATGGAATTTACTTTAATATTCTCGGATGTGGAACGTATTATAAACAGACGGAAGACGTGTTTACCATCACCTTTTCAGTTTTGTTGTCAAAAGAGTGCGCGTATTCTCAATATTGCTATTATTTTCTGAATTTAGGTCAGTATGACCCTTTAATGAGTAAAATTAATAATTTCTCTTGCACTGCGACCAGTCAGTTTAGTCTGCGTTAACTTACATACATCAGAACAACATGCCGTAAACGTAATAAGAGCGGGAAATACGGGTGTACTGGATCCGCCATTGCAGAGCAGGTGAGCTGTGACCGAGCCTGGTGTTACCTGTAACTGTTCGGAGGAGCCATCTGTCGGCCACAGCCGGTACTACCACGCAAGCGGCCTTCAAGCGCCAGCTGAAATCAATTTCCCGTTACTCATACACTTCTGTTACAAACATCGTTAGTGTGGTATTTTCAAACGAGATATATTACACGTAAAATAATTCGCCGAGATTCACTAAAAGAAGAATCTGATTTTAAAAAAAGGACAAAAAATATGATGACATTTAGTAGTTAGGGAAAGGAGGAATTATTTTTTAAAAGTGGTGTAGCCCTCCACCAGTATTTGCGAAAAAGAGACCTATATGGGGCTCCAATTATTTAGCATATTCAAATAAACGTAATTCGGCCCTTCTGTGGCAATAGTCACCTGAAAATGTGACAATGGCTGCAAGGAAGATATTGCACTAAAACACAAGAGACTTGGTATACACCATACGATCAAAAGTCTCCGGACACCCTATGATAATTGATCAATAGGCGTAACGAGAAGCGGACCCGCCAGTATAAAACAGAACGAGGTTTGTTGTCATTAGATAAGAGTTAGCAACAGAATGGCGCGGTAAGGAGAGTTCACTGACCTCTAGCGCCGACTAATTACTGGCTATCACTCGGGTAACAACAGTATTGGGGACATTTTAATCTTCTAATACTGCCCAAGTTGACTGTTTATGAACTGATTGTAAAGTGGAAACGCTAAACCATATTTAACGATATGAAGAGTGTTCGGAGTCGCGAATATGAACCACCTTCAGCTGTATAATGGAATGGCGACACTGAAAATTTGTGCCGGACCGGGACTCGAACCTATAAAACTAACGATATATTTTCTCAAAGAGTGAAAATACTGCCACAGTTTCCCATCAACACATACTAGCTATACCGACACGATGTGCGCTCCCTTAGTGATAAAATCCATTTATCAGTTACATCGTCGTGTACATAGTCGAGTCACATTGATGTGACCACCTGTCAGAATACTGAATAACAACCTTCCCAGCACGGACCAGTGCGAGACGTTCAGGCAGAGAGTCACTGAGGTTCTGGAAGATGCTGGCACCTGACTCCAGAGGCGTGGCCAGCTGCGCTAGGTTTTTCGGTTGATGATCCATAGTGCGAACTGCCCGATCGAGGTGGTCCCAAAGATTCCCGATTTGGTTGAATTCCTTTTAGTTTCGTTGCCATAGGAGTGTGGTAGACTAAGCATGGTGCTCTTCGAACTAAGCAGGTACACTGCGAACTGTGACTCGTTGCACCGTACAGCTGGTAAATACAAAATACTTATATGTAAGAAAAAAAACTGCATGAAGGAGAGAATATTGTCCACCAGGATACACTGCTCTTTTCAGAGTGACCACTGGGGATGCCACGAAAACATTCTCCAGAACATAAAGCTCCCTCCTCCACCATGGTCCCTTCCGACGATTTTTGCATGGTGTTCGCATTGAGACGCATCAAGACGTTTCACAAAAACACGTGATTAATGTGAAACGGCCACCTGTCGCCCGTCAGTGAACGTCCAGTCGTAGCATTGGCTTTGAGATTACAAAATCGTTCAAATGGCTCTAAGCACTATCTGACTTCACATCTGAGGTCATCAGTCCCCTAGACTTAGAATTTAGTAAACGTAACTAACCTAAGGACAGCACACACATCCATGCCCGAGTCATGATTCGAATCTGCGACCATAGCAGCCGCGAGGTTCCGGACTGAAGCGCCTAGAACCGCTCGGTCACAACGGCCGGCTTTCAAATTACAGCCTTCGTTGCCGATGGAAAGCAGTCAGTATGGGTGCTGCGGAGACGAATACGCCGCAAAGTTCGCTGAACGATCGTCGGGAGATACTGTCGATAGGCCCTTGGTTTATCTGGGCGGTCAGCTGCTCGTCATCAGTTGCCCATCTACTCGCTCGCAGACATCCCCACAGCCGTCGTTTATCCCCGTCGCCTATGGCCCGTAGTGTACCACAGTTGCCTCGGTGCCGGTTTTCGATAACACTGTTTTGGACAATTTTTTTTGTTTATTTATAGACTGAATCACATTCATATGACACAGTCATAACCGGTTTCGGCCATACAATGACCATCTTCAGATTCTACAGGCGGCATACACTGAACACAGGTTCATGCGTTGTCAAACAACGTATGAACCTGTATTCAGTGTATGTCACCTTTAGAATCTGAAGATCGTCATTGTATGGCCGAAACAGGTTATGACTGTGTCATATGAATGTGATTATGTCTATTTAAAAAAAACTACAAAACAATCAATCACTCACTCCATTGACAAAATGTCATTTTTTTCGAAAAATATTTTGCAATGCACGCTATACTTCAACCACGGTGTCGAGTGAACGGTTTACAAACTTCGCCACTTCCACCTTTAGCCTGAAAGCCAACGATGATGCCGTTTCTGATGTCAAATAAATCGATCCGTTTTCGCATTACAACAACGACTGCACTATTTTCCACTTCCCCCGACTTTCTTTATACACTCTCCACTGCTAGTGCTGCCACCTGCCATCTGCGCATATTGCATGTTGACGTCGAACACACGTGGTAGTCACTTTAAAGTGACTGGATCGTGTACTTAACGTCACCATGTGTTTGTAGCAATGCCCTTATGATCTGCTGTCTGTTATGTATGACTGGCTGACTGGCTTCCTTTTCTCATCGTATTAGGTGGGAGACACATGGCAAAATTTTAATATGTATGTTGTTGTGTGGCCACCGCCATATGGGATAACTGACAGGTCATCAGTCAAGCTGAAGGTTAGCGTCAACGGTGTTGTGTCCCATCTCATTAGTGTATTGAACGAAGGGAAAACGACAATCTACTCGTATAAGCCCCGATTTGTGGCCCAGCCTTTCTCGTCTTATTCTCATGTGACTACGCGAGATAAGCGCTAGTTAAAGCTTGATTTTGGATAGCCTTCCTAGAATCCAGGTCATCCTAATTTATGCATCAGGGTTAAGTGTGGGATCACAATTAAGAGTGCAAAACTAATTACACTGTTAAACACAGAGGAGAGAGTGTAAGTGGAAAGAGTACATTCAAGGTCTCTACGAGATGTAGTTATGATCTACATAGATAAAAGTCCTCCAGAATTTCTGAAATGTTGCAGAGAACTGGCAAACTGACGACTGTCCACTTCTTAAGATTGGAGACATATCATCAGACTTTCGTAAAAAATGTAGCTACCTTATGCCTAAGATAGTAAGGGCTGATATATGAAATAACCATCCCACAGTCAACCTGACATCTCGTGCAACCAAGTGCCTCACAGGAATAATATACGGAATAATTAAAAGAAAATCGAAGAACTGTTAAATTACCATCAATTTAGCTTTAGAAAAAAGGCAAAACACCATATGGCAGTTCTGCCCTTGCGATTAGCAATTAGTAAAGAACTTGAGAAAAACCAGGAGACTTCCATGTCCAAATGTAAAACTGACAGCAATCACTAGCAGTATCAGTAAACTGTCGCGGATCTGTATTTAGAGTATAAAATAATCATCATTGGTGTTAAAATTCATAAACAGAAAGAATCGAAAACTGGTACAAAATATGTATGTAAGGCAGGTATAAGACTCCATATAGGCCCCTAAGTGGGAACATAGCGATAACATACCGTTACCAGAAAAGTCATTTGGGTACAACTAAGTTAAAGGATAAACATGTGGTAGTTGATGCTACTATTTACACGGTAGAAACACAACTAAAACCTTTGCTTACACACAGCAAGAATATGCATCACCGAGGACCAGTAGTGCTCTCTGTTGCAGCATGCATCCAAGAAGGTATAGCTAAATTTTATTGAAGAGCATAACCTTGAAATGAGTCTTAATAAACACTATATCAGAGGTACGCAAATTACACAGTGAATATATATAAAAGGACAAAAAAAACGAGCTACAGAATTTAATTGTAAATAAAGCCATAGAAGACGAGAAGCGTAGTCTACGGAATTAGACTGCAACAAAAGCATGTCGAATTTTATAGTAAGATTAATCGATTAAAAATCCATTTAAAAATCTTTTATACAAAATGTTTTACCAATGCGTGTCAAAAGGCATAAAGATACATTGAGTATAGCATCTGACAAATGTGCAGTAATACAGTGTAACATATATTAGTGCCACAAGCGTCAAGAGGCAGCCTCTCTGGGATTACACTTGAGAAAGCTAGTAATCTAAAAACACTTGTATATCAAACCACTCCTTCACAATCTAAGTAGTTCTCAAACACGCACTTGAAATTTTATTAGGAACTAGGTTTACATGTCACGTAAAAGACTTTAGAAAAAGAGCTATTACAATTTTTTTAAAGTTAAAAAAAATGTTTGACGAAGGTTGTCGTAGGAAGACAATGCACAAACCAGTGACTGAAACAGCTAAGGAATTTTTTCACATTCGATAGTGCTGAACCTCACTGGTAGCATAAAATCAAGTCATCTACTAAGATGTTAAATTGGCACCATTAAGTCAAATATATAGTTGGCTTTCATAGGATTTGTTGACCTAGAAGTAGCGCTCAACAACGTGAAACGGTGTAAGTTGTATGACATCCTCAGAAAAATGGATATGAACTGGTGCCGTCCGAAGAATGAGGTCCCGAGACAAAACTCATACCTCAAGACTTAACGAAATGTAAGCATAGTCGCTGTCAGATACAGCGACGAATGAACCATCAAGACTTCCATTCGCCATCGCTGCAGCAACCTTACTGATGACAGGGTGGAGTGCCACTCAATACTAGACTGCAATAATCGCCGGGGACAACAGAATCGTCTCTCTAGTTGTATTACACAGAACCATGTAGGAAAGTTTATAGTCAATTGTACTTTCAGAGAAGAGACTCTATGTTGTACCACATCAAGTGATACATTAGTGTTTAGTGACAGCAAAAAACACATGTGACAATCCTGTAGACATGGACTGTTTCAATGTTAAGTGTTTCATCTTGTTCAAGATATATACTGATCTAACGTTTTCTGCATTTTGTAGTATCCAATTGGTCTCCTCCAGAAGTCGTCTAAAAACCCACTACAGTCCTGACAAGTTCTTTTTCATGTGGCACAACATAAACTGTAGGGAGTGATGGGTAATATGCAATACGTACAAGAACCAAGAAGGGACAATAACGTAATATTTTCGTGTTTGTCTTGATCGAGACGCTGACATCAGAGTTCCATGTTGGCTACATCTGACCACAGAATAGAGTGTGTGGGAGGTTGTAGGGGTTGGATCTTCTAGTTCCACTTCTAGTTCTCACACAGTTGGTCGACGGCTGGTTCGCAAGTGCCGACTGCAGCTAGCGACATTGAGTAAGTCTGCTGACTAAGCAGGACGCTGAGACAGCGTAACAGTCGCTGGTGGCGACGGTAGACTTGCTGACGCAAGATCTGTGTCCACTCTGCAGCACAGTGAGCCTACTGCTAGAATGGCTTGACTCTGCTCGTGGCTCTAGGCAGCTGCCGGAGTCGAACCCAGTGCTCTAGAAGGCTGTCTAGAGTACCATGTGTTGGCACACAACGAGAGGCGGTTCCAATTCTAAGCCTGTGACCATCAGGGGTAGCTGATGGGTCGTGAACCAGCGGCTTCACCTAGGCTGTGGTGCTCCTCGGTGAAGCTGTATTTGCTTGATTGCAAATCCAGATGATGACTGCCTCAGAGACTGTGCCAGACGAATGCACGGTGTGATGGAATGAGGGGGCCTTCAGAACTGTGGGCTTCTACGCTTTCTGTTTCTGAGTGTGATTGGGTTCCGTCACTTACCTGACTGGGTTGTTATGTTACGGTACAAAATTTTGTTTGTCGTACAGCATGTAGCAATTTAGCACATCACAGTGTTCGATGGTTTTATTGCTGAGTTATTGCAGCGATCAACTGCAAAATTATGCAGGCTTACATAACCCCTGGTTCAAATGGCTCTGTGCACTATGGGACCTTACATCTGAGGTCATAAGTCCCCTAACTGACCTAAGGACATCACACACATCCATGACCGAGGCAGGATTCGAACCTGCGACCATAAAGGTCGCGCGGTTCCAGACTGAAGCGCCTAGAACTTCTTGGCCACAGCGGCCGGCTACATACCCCTGGGCTGTTTGCAGTGCACTCCTCGCGGATACTGGCGCACAAGGACCAAAGAGCCACGATTAAAAAGGTTATAAAGCAGGGGTACTGACTTTCGCCACTACTATGCAATCTGCACATCTAAGTTGCAATGACGGATGTATGGCAAAGAAGAAACTTTCACTCCTAGCATTTTGCCAGCGAGGATTGGAAAGAAGTGATGTAAATCTTCTGACCAACCCTTGTGTTAATGTAGCGAATTAAATTCCAGTCACCTCAGCAGTTTCCCCTGTAGTGAGGGTTTGAGACACTGTTGATTAGGACCCGTCCGTTAGATGCGGACGTTAAGCTCGCCGAGCCCCTAGCTGCTATTTGAGAGTAGGAGCCTACAGTGAGTACCGAGTTTCAGTGTCACCGTTCTCCTTACCACCATAAAACACAAAAATGACCTAACGCTACACTCAGACACACACGCACACACACACACACACACACACACACACACACACAGCTGCAGTTCAAATGGTTCAAATGGCTCTAAGCACTATGGGACATAACATCTGAGGTCATCCGTCCCCTAGTTTAAACCTAACTAACCTAAGGACATCGCACACATCCATGCCCGAAGCAGGATTCGAACCTGCGACCGCAGCAGCAGCGCGGTTCCGGACTGAAGCGCGTAGAACCGCTCGTCCAGCAGCTGCAGTTATCTGTGCTCAAAACACTTAAGACACAACTTTCACTCAGCTCACTCAGTGTGGTAAGGTGCCACTGTGCACGGAGAAAGAACGTACAGACTTTCAGTATTCAACCCGTTATGGTATGGACAGCGTCTAGAAAGGTGGATATAAGATGAACAGCAACAATAGCAAAATAAGAATAGTGAAATGTAGTAGCATCAAAACTGGTGATGCTGAGGCAACTGGATAAGGAAACGAGACCTGAAAGTAGTAGATGGTTTCAGTTATTTATGTAGTAAAGAACTGATGATGACGGAAGACGGGAGGACTGGCAATGGCAATGGCAAAAAAGCTGTTCTGTTTCAGAGAAAAGTGTTGACATTGATTATAAAAGTTTTTTTGGAAGACTATTATAAAAGTATTTGCCTGGAGTGTAGCCTTGTATGGAATTGAAACTTGGGCGGCAGCTGTTCAGACAAGAAGAGAATAGAAGATTTTGAAATGTATTGTTACAGAAGAATGCTGAAGATTAGATGGGTAGATCGTGTAACTAATGAGGATGTATTGAACAGAACTGGGGAGAGAAGAAATTCGTGACACAACTTGAATAAAAGAGGGAATCTGATGGTAGGACGCATTCTGAGACACCATGGAATCACCTATTTACTACTGGAAGGAAGTGTGGATGGTAAAAATCGTAGGTAGATGCGAAGATGTGAATACAGTAAGAAATTTCAGAAGTATGTGGGCTGCAGTAGTTATTCGAAGCTGAAGAGGCTTGCACAGGATAAAGGAGAAAGGAGAGCTGCATGAAACCACTCTTCGGACTTAAGACCACAAAAAACAACTCACAAAGTAGGGAAAATGTCTGAAAGCGTCAGATAGAAAATTATGAAAACTGGTTGCATACAAATCTGGATGAAGTCTATCGTGGTAATATAACTGTAAAGTTTTTACTTGCTACTTAACTTCGGTGGAAAAACTGCATTCACAATGCACGTACAATAGTTATACATTGGATACTTATAAAGTTTCCAAAATACGATAATTTCTGCTAACTAAATGTGTAGATTTCCATGCCTTCAATTAGTTCATAACTGGCTCCAAATTATTTTATCTTTTAATGTACCTCTGGCTACAAAGTTCCTCTCATTACATGTTATCAGCTGCGATTGTAATCTTTAATCCCTTGCTCTCCAGCTCAACTAAATAAGTACACCAGCAGCCCCGTTAATGTCACCGGATAGTTTACTTCTAAATAAAGAATAGTGATAATAATAATAATTACCTAGTCGAATTTAATTGATATACACCAAAATGATTAGTGCAATTCTTGGGGAAGAAATTGGCTTATATCAAAAAATGTTTCTTTAGAACTACAAAGAAATTCGGAGAATTCTATCAAGGAATATCAAGGTTCGTCTAATATTTTCAAATTAATTTTTACATAGAGCAGATAAGGCGCACACACTAGATATTCAACGTACAACAGCCTTTCTGCACTCATATTTGATCGCAATGCCCGATATATAAATGTAGGAAGGCAGTGATTTATTGAACACAAAAGACCTAAAGCGATTAGATGTACTTTGCGCCTTGCTTAGTAATTAACCACACCGCACTGTGATTCAGTACAACGTCACTTTATTCCTTCATTTATAGCACACACGGCAGCTTATCTATGCCGTGCTCAGAATCTCAACAACTATAATTACGTGGAATCATACGTGCTGTACTCCTCTTTTTTCACCAGTGATAGTCCTTGAAGTCTTCAAATCCTCATTTCATACACTTAATTAACACAAGTTTTTACACCAATTCTCTTTTTCTCTCCCTCTTTCGATTTTTATCCATGTGTCCGTTTCACGGATTTTACACAGATATTAGTCTGTCTGGTCATAGCTCCCACACAGCTTAAAATATAAATGTCTAACCGCTAAAAACACACAGCTTTACATATTTGACATGACACTGACAGTTTTACGTAAAGGACTATCTTCTCAGCATGGCGACCTTGTCGGTGTTCTCGAATGGCGATGCGCTACTAGCCGCCCCTAGCACGTTAGCCTGAGCGCGCAACAGGATCGGCGGCAGCGCTGCATTCCGGACACGGGTCCGCATTCCGCACCACTGGGCGCTGTCTCCTGCGTTCCATCCATCCCGCTCTGCTGGTCGTTGCTAGGAGACACCCATACCCTGCCGGAAAACACTCGTCCGATCACTGTGAAAGAATGGCCACTGCTACCTCACTGACAACCTATTCACAGTCTTATTTAACTTTTATAGAGTTAGAGCCCATATAAGAAGACGATTGGTAGTTCCGTGAACATTATCAGAAGACAGTGTTGCATGTGACACATCAGCCAGTATAGCCAGTAGCGTCATTTCGCCATATTTGTCTACAGCACGTGCTTCTTGATGCGCGTTGAACATTTGGTGCTCATTTTCCCCCTGATAACGTGTAGTGACTGTGCCAATACTTTTCATTCCGGCGAGCACAACAAATACTATGTTAGAAAGCTATAGTAATTGAACCCTGTCACAGAAAAAAAAATCGTTGTTGTCATGCACTACACAGGCGTGGGTCCAGTTTTCTGTTCTCGGGGTAGGGGTCATAATTTGTTATTGTGTTTATCCCTCCCCGCTTTCCCATTGCCGCCCCTCCCCGCAACCCCCCCCCCATCCCCCCAAAACAAATGTTGACAGAATGCTTTGGTTTGTTTCCCCTTGCGCACAAATTGATTTTTAAAGCGAAATTTCCTTTCGATACAGTGGTCCTAGGATAGTCTTTTGCGGTATTCCTTAAATTGACGTATATTAATAGGAACAGTGAAACACAAAGAACAACCAGTGCTCCTGTAACGGCAGCACCACAGTGGCCCGTGCTGACTGCTGCGCCATGCAGCAGAGCTACCCACTGCTGCTGGATTACTTGTTTATTCTTCGTGTTTTACTGTTCCTGGTAATACGTGTCGATCAAAAGAATATCATATTACACTAACTTTGGACCGCTCATATAATGGCCACGTAAAATTACGCTTTAGAAACTAATTTCATCATAAAGGGAAACAAATCGTCGCTTTCCTTCGACACTGGGAGTCACATGAAAGAGGTGAAGAGCAGTATTTGTTTGGGCTGACAGCAGCTACAAATTGCAGAGCAAAATTGCAAATATCTGCAGAGTCTTAGGGAAAATGCGTCTGGTTACCCTTAAGAGGGACACCCGTGTCATGTATTTCTGTGAACAGTGGAAACTCGTTTACCGGAAATTCTGCAAAAAATTGGAATCAGGCGAGTTAATTGCCATGAAGTCCCCTCTGATAGATGAGTGGTCAGTGCGACGGATTGTCATATCTAAAGGCCCGGGTTAGATTCCCGGCTGGGTCAAGGATTTTCTGCGCTCAGGGATTGAGTGTTGTGTTGTCCTTATCATCATCATTTCATCCCCATCGACAAACAAGTTGCCGAAATGGCGTCAACTCGAAATACTTGCACCAAGCGATCGATCTACCCGACTGGAGGCCCTAGCCACACGGCATTTACATTTTACATTGCCATAAACAGAACAATGAAATCTATATTCATGTATACACACAAATTATACATTATTTTTGTGTCAATTTTCTCAGGACATTTAAAGAAGAACCACAATGAGTTTCATACAGTGGATTAACCAGGAAGATTATATTGAGGCAGATTCGTTCATGTGCCAAATGATCACATGGGCTACGTTAACTGATTCTTCCGTCACTTCTTGGTAGAAAAACATTTTAATAAATGAAAAGCATATGTTGCTTATTTTCTACAAAATAAATTCATTCAGTTAACCGATTTTCTGCTTGCAAGGCCATCATCAGACTTTATCTGAGTGTCGTCCCAAAGGAAGTTACAACGTTTTCAAACAGTATTGGAGAGGATGTTACTTATCTAGATTGAGCCAAAAACACACGGTAAACGTATTTGACAGTGAGGTGGAAATGAAATGTAAAAAGTACAAAGTTTTGCAATAAATGAATACAGGATAAAGGGAGCAACCAGGAGAAAAATGTTCAAATGTGTGTGAATTATAAGGGACCAAACTGCTGAGGTAATCGGTCCCTAGATTTAGACAGTGCTTAAACAAACTTAAAGTAACCTATACTATGAACAACACACACAAGCATGCCTATGGGAGGACTCGAACCTCCGGTGAGAGGGGCCGCGCAATCCTTGACATGGCGCCTCGAACCGCGCGGCCACTCCGCACGGCAAGCAGGAGAATCATGACACTATATTCGAAAACTGTGCCCATATAACGGCTTACGTTGATAAATAAATAAAATAAAATAAAATAGAATGAGAACTTGATGAGACTACATCAAGAAATATTAAAAAAAGGAAAGTGATGGATAAACCAGTTAAAAGAAAGAATTAACAGTTGTAACAACAGAATATATGGAGTTCATAGGCAATAAATTACCATAAAGTAATTAGAAATGAATAAAAACAGGAAAATGAAAGAATATGAAGGAAGAGACACTGAGAAAAGTAATGGAAAACTGAGAGGATTACGTGAAGTTCAGAATAGGGGATGTATTTAGCTGTGAAGTTTAAAAGAGCAGAAGTATTAAGCTGTATTAGATTATTTAAAATTAAATCAGGACTGTAGGTTAGATGTATCTTAATTTCCAGGGCTTCCAACAGGTTAGGTTTTTAGCCTTTGTTTGGTAATTGGAGGACATGGCCTGTGGATAATAGTTGCGGCCCTCACGCAGTACACACCCAGATAATGCGAAGTCATAATCCTGCTATTTCCAGCTGCGTTCAAAGCAATTATTGGAACCTGCATCCCTCCTGCACACTCCAATTGCTGTCTGCAGGAAGGAATACCATATCTAGGACAGGTATCACACACAGTAGCAAACCAGTGAAATCCTGCAGCTATAGAGTTTCATACTATGTGACGAAGCTATTAAAAAAGCATGTTGAGCGTCACCCTTGTCGTGGAGGCCAAACGAAGTACTGGTCCAACCTTATGATGAATTATGTCCATGGCTCTACCTCGTCACTGTATTCGAAAACTGTAAAAGGCAGTGTCGTCCTCGCTTAGAGTAGGGCAGTGTCAGGGGGAGAGTTACCCTAAAATATTATACCATAAGACATAAGCAAATGAAAATAAGCAAAGTAAACAAATTTTCGTGTCGAACGATCACTCACTTCAGGTAACGTTCGAACAGTAAAAATGGCAGCATTAAATCTTTGAACAAGATCCGGAACGTGGGCTTTCCATGACAGTTTACTATCTATCTGAACACCTAAAAATTTGAACTGTTCAGTTTAACTAATCATACGCCCATTCTGTGAAATAAAAACGTCAGCTTTTTTTGAACTGTATGTTAGAAACAGACTTACTGTGATTTAGCGTTAGTTTATTTTCTACATGCCATGAATGTAGGTCATGAACTGTACTATTTGAAACCGAGCCAATGTTGCACACAAAATCAGCAAACAGAAATATTTTAGAGTTACCCGTAATACTAGAGGATATATTAATTATGTAAATAAGGAACAGGGGTGGCCTCAACAACTGTCCCTGTGCCACCCCCCACTTGACTGTGCCCCACTCAAACACCACATCACAGCCATTCTCAACATTGTGAATAATGACCTTTTGCTGACTGTTGCTAAAGTAAGAGGTGAACCAATTATGAGCTACTCCCCGTATTCCCTAGTGGTCCAACTATTGCAGCAATATTTTGTGATCGACACAATCAAACGCCTTGGTTAAATCAAGAAAATATGCCTAGCGTTCGAAACCTTTTGTTTAACCCATCCAGTATCTCACAGACGCAAGAGAGTATAGCATTTTCAGTTCTTAAACGACTTCCAACACCGAACTGTACATTTGATAGCAGATCGTGTGATGAAAATGATCAATTATCCTTACATATACGCCTTTTCAATAACTTTAGCAAACACTGATGGCATAGAAATAGATCTAAAAGTGTTTACATTATCCGTTCCTCGGTCTTTACAAAGCGGCTTTTCTACTAAGTACTTAAATCTTTCAGGAAGCTGATCATTACTAAAGGAAAAATTAGAAATATGACTAAATACACGGCTAACATGTGCTACACAGTATTTTAATATTCTGCTAGGCACTCAATCATATCCATGAGAGTCTTTAGTCTTCAGGGATTAATTATCGACTCAATCTCCCTCTTGTCCGAATAGAGGAGTATTTCAGACATCAATCTCGGGAAGGCATTTGACAAGAAAGTTACATGATTCCCTGTAGATACTAAATTTTTATTTAATTCACCAGCGATGGTCAGAAAATGATTGTTAAATACTGTACATATATCTGATTTATCAGTGACAGAAATACTTTTACTACGAACTGACTTTATATCGTCGACCTTGTCCTACTGACCAGACACTGCCTTCACAACTGACTATATGGTTTTAATTTTATCCTGTGAATTAGCTATTCTATTTGCATACCACATACTCTTTCCTTCCTAATAACATTTTTAGCACCTTACAATACTATTTGTAATGGGCTACTGTAGCTTGATTGAGACTACTTCTATAATTCCAGCTTCGTTCTATATGATATCCTTGTCCCACTAGTCAGCTACCTGGGCTACTGATTACAGTTAGTACCACAGTTAGAACGTTTTAATGGAAAGTAGCTTTCAACGAGCATGAGAAATGTGTTAAGAAAAGCATTATGTTTATCAGCTATGTCATCAGCACTATAAACATCCTGCCACTCTTGTTACTTGACAACGTTTAAAAAACTCTCTATTGGTGTTGGATTAACTTTAATGCATAGTTTGTAATTATATGTGTCATTTGTTTCAGTACAAAACCCTTTTAGTGTTAAAATTTGTGCATCATGGTCCGAAAGGCCAGTCACCCTGTTACTAACAGAATGCCCATCTAGTAATGAAGAATGAATAAAAATATTGTCTATGGCTGTCATACTGTTCCCCTTCTCCCTATTTGGAAAAAAACACAGTGTGCATCAGATCATATACAAAATTTACACACATCTAAAACGTTTTGCATCACCTCATTTCGGAGAGTTCCGGAAGCTGTACAGATAACTAGAATAGAGATCAACATAGTCATCATCTCCGTCCTTTTCATTGCTCATGAAAACCACACACTGTATATTGTACCACCATACAGCGAGACCTTCAGAGGTGGTGGTCCAGATTGCTGTACACATCGGTACCTCTAATATCCAGTAGCAGATCCTCTTGCGTTAATGCATGCCTGTATTCGTCG
Organism: Schistocerca nitens; assembly: GCF_023898315.1. Lineage (NCBI taxonomy): Eukaryota > Metazoa > Arthropoda > Insecta > Orthoptera > Acrididae > Schistocerca > Schistocerca nitens. The sequence goes on from NC_064620.1 coordinate 407,064,884, forward strand.
GGACATACTACACATAAGTTCATCAAGGCACTGTTGGTCCAGATTGTCCCACTCCTCAATAGCGATTCGGTGTAGATGCCTCAGAGTGGTTCGTGGATTACGTCGTCCATAAACAGCCCTTTTCAATCTATCCCAGGCATTTTCGACAGTGTTCATGTTTGGAGAACATGCTGGCCACTCTAGTCGAGCGATGTCGATATCCTGAACGAAGTTATTCACAAGATGTGCACAATGGGGCCGCGAATTGTCGTCCATGAAGACGAATGCCTCGCCAGTATGCTGCCTACATGGTTGCACTATCGGTCGGAAGATGGCATTTTCGTATCGTACAGCCGTTATGGCACCTTCCATGACTACCAGCGGCGTGCGTCGGTCCCACATAATGGCATCCAAAAACAGCAGGGAACCTCCACCTTGCTGCACCCGCTGGACAGTGGGTCTAAGGCGTCCAGCCTGACCGGGTTACCTCCAAACACGTCTCCGACGGTTGTCAGGTTGAAGGCATTGGTGAAGCGAACGTGATGCCAATCCTGAGCGGTCCATTGGTCATGTTGTTGGGTCGATCTGTACCGTATTGCATGGTGCTGTGATTGCAAAGATGGACCTCGCCATGGGCGTCGGGAGTGAAGTTGTGCATCATGCAGCCTATTGTGCACAGTTTGAGTCGTAACACGAAGTCCTGTGGATGCACGAAAGGCATTATTCATCATGGTGGCGTTGCTATCAGGATTCCTTAGAGCTATAATCCGTAGGTAGCGGTCATCCACTGCGGTAGTAGCCCTTGGGCGACCTGAGCGAGGCATGTCATTGACACTTTCTGTCTCTCTGTATCTCCTCCATGTCCGAACAATATCGCTTTGGGTCACTCCGCGACGCCTGGATACTTCACTTGTTGCGAGTCCTTCCTGGCACAAAGTTCAATGCGGTCGCTATCGAACCGCGGTATTGACCGTCTAGGCATGGTTGAACTACAGACAACACGAGCCGTATACCTCCTTCCAGTGGAATGACTGGAATTGATCGGCTGTCGGACCCCCTCCGTCTAATAGGTGCTAAAATGGTTCAAATGGCTCTGAGCACTATGGGACTTAACATCTATGGTCAGTCCCCTAGAACTTAGAACTATTTAAACCTAAGTAACCTAAGGACATCACACAACACTAATAGGTGCTGCTCATGCATGGTTGTTTACATCTTTGGGCGGATTTGGTGACATCACTGAACAGTCAAAGAGACTGTGTCTGTGATATCCACAGTCAAAAGAAGTCACCACATATAAATAATATCCGGTACTTCCTACAAAGTGAGTCAAGAACACTGTCTAGCTTGAGCAGAAATGCTCTTAAGTCATAGTTAGGGAACCTATTAACAACAACAATGATAAGTTTGGTTTCACTAAATTCAAGTGCCCCTGCACAACATTCAAATACCTGTTCAGTGCTGTGTCGTGATACATCTATGGACTTAAATGGAATACTGTTTTTTTTTTTACGTACACAGACACTCCCCCACCCAGCAAGGAACTCCTTGGAAAACAGCCAGCTAATATGTATACTGGTAAAAGAAGCCTCTGAATAGTCAATTTATTTAAGTGGTGTTTGGGGTTGGGTTGGGTTGTTTGGGGAAGGAGACCAGACAGCGAGGTCATCGGTCTCATGGGATTAGGGAAGGACGGGGAAGGAATCGGCCGTGCCCTTTGAAAGGAACCATCCCGACATTTGTCTGGAGCGATTTAGGGAAATCACGGAAAACCTAAATTAGGATGGCCCGAGTGCGAGTCCAGTGTCTAACCACTGCGCCACCTCGCTCGGTAAGTGGTGTTCTGATATACCAATAATTACATAGTCAACATCTATAAGCAGTTCACTAACTTTATCTCTAATATCTCTTATATTTTGATGAACTATGCTAATTCCTTCTCTACTTGGAAACATGACGTCCTCTGAATCAGCTGACTTCAACCTAAAAAATGTGCAGCTCTGACACCAACTACTACAGGATTTTTTCGATGAGTGATCCCACCACCGCTCAGTATACTTTCACCTATAAGCTTTTCCAGGCTCCCCTTCCCATACCTACTGAGGTGCACGCCATGCCTAGTGAAACCCAATCTACTGATGGATAGAACTGCCACCACTGAAATGTGACCCATCTTCTGTGCCACCAGCGCCCCTCCAACCCCATGTTAACGCGTCTAACAGACGCATTAAGATGAAGCCGATCATGACGCTGAAACACTTGCACGAAAAGAACATTAGTGCGACCTTCTTGAGTAGCCACCTTTGCCAGGTCACCACCCACATCATATTCCACGTCCCTATCAAGACTTTCCTGCTCCACCCATTATCACTACCTCATCTTGCTTCGTAAAATTCCTACATAGCTCTGTTATGCTGTCAGTCACCTGAGCCAACCCTGCACTAGGCTTCTCAATGCTGGTGACCTGGTACTCACTCCCCATCACTTTCTGCAACTGCTGGACCACACCTCTACCGCGAGAGCTACCTACCAGCAGAACCTTCTTCTTTCTGTTAGACTTTGCAACTGACCCAGGCCTCCTAATTACTAATGACTGCTGCATGTCCCCTACATTTAGAGGTACAAGAGGCTCCACTCAAATCTGACAGTTGGTCAAATGTACGCAGAGTATAACTGTCTGAATACCTCCTTCTCCTAGTTGCCTTCTTGCCAACTGCCAGTTCCCGTTCTCCACCACCCTTCACTCTCCTCAACCTATCTAGTTCCTCCTTTGCGCGTCGTAACTGCAAAAGAAGGGCACATGTCTTACACGCCTGCTCCTCTATCAACTTCAGATTCTGCATTCCCAGGAGAGGATCTGTCTAGAATGCCCACTGGCTTCCCCACTGCATTCCCCTAAATGAAAATACTTGGATTCATCCGGAAAAATGACGTTTGGCCATTCGTGCATCCAGGTTCGTCGTTGAGCACACGATAGCAGGCGCTCCTGTCTGTGATGCAGCGTCAAGGGTAACCGCAGCCACGGTCTCCGAGGTGATAATCCATGCTGCTGCAAACGTCGTCGAACTGTTCGTGCAGATGGTTGTTGTCTTGCAAACGTCCCCATCTGTTGACTCAGGGATCGAGACGTGGATGCAGGATCCGTTACAGTCATGCGTATAGGATGCCTGTCATCTCGACTGCTAGTGATTCGAGGCCGTTGGGATCCAGCACGGCGTTCCGTATTACTCTCCTGAACCCACCGATTCCATATTCTGCTAACAGTCATTGGATCTCGACCAACGCGAGCAGCAAGTGTCGCGACACGATAAACCGCAAACGCGATAGGCTACAATCCGACCTTTATCAAAGTCGAAAACGTGATGGTACGCATTTGTCCTCCTTGCACCATGCATCACAAGAACGTTTCACCAGGCAACGCCGGTCAACTGCTGTTTGTGTGTGACAAATGGGTTGGAAACTTTCGTCATGTCAGCACGTTGTAGGTGTCGCCAAAGGCGCCAACCTTGTGTGAATCCTCTGAAAAGCTAATCATTTGCATATCACAGCATCTTCTTCCTGTCGGATAAATTTCGCGTCTGTAGCGCGTCATCTTCGTGGTGTAGCAATTTTAATGGCCAGTAGTGTATATGCACAAAACTGGGGGACATAAAAGTAGGAGTGGCACATAAACACACATGATATGTAAATGCTCTTTAAACGCTTGAAAAACTCCTTTTTCAGCAAAATCCTTTTCAGAGTACTTAAATAAAACCTTAATCTATCGAAATATGATGAAAACCGAAAACGTACAATCTTAATAAGGGGTCCACATCGTGGTTCAGGTCGAAAAAAATCGATTTATTACGTAATCAAACATACTTCCTTTGTTTCTGAATGGATATACAGCTGCTGAGGCTTCTCCAAGTGTGGCTGATACGTCACGGAAAATTCTCAGGTTTACCCTTGCAGAGATTGTCAATGAGACGCCCCCTCTGTGTTCCAGGAGATGGGCGGCGGCAGCTCTGGGAGCAGCAGTACCGGTACCAGTAGCTGTAGCTGCAGCAGCCGGTGTAGCGCCTAGCGCCCTGGCCTGTTGCCGTCCCCGCCGCCGCCGCGTCACCCACTGACCTCCGGTCGACTGCCGCTCCTCTAGACTCTATAGACTCTCGACCGCGCCGCGCAGCCAGCAGCCGCCACCATGCCGGGCTTCGCCGCGCTGTCCGCCATCAAGGACAAGGCGTCCAGCGTCTTCTCAGGGTGAGTACAACCTCCTCAATTACCTGCTGGAACTTGCTGTTCCTCAAGCCGTATTACCTACTACACTACTGGCCATTAAAATTGCTACACCAAGAAGAAATGCAGTTGATAAACGGGTATTCATTGGACAAATATATTATACTAGAACTGACATGTGATTACATTTTCACGCAATTTGGGTGCATAGATCCTGAGAAATCAGTACCCAGAACAACCACCTCTGGCCGTGATAACGGCCCTGATGCGCCTGGGCATTGAGTCAAACAGAGCTGGCATAGCATGTACACGTACAGCTCCCCATGCAACTTCAGCACTATACCACAGTTCATCAAGAGTAGTGACTGGCGTATTGTGACGAGCCAGTTGCTCGGCCACCATTGACCAGACGTTTTCAGTTGGTGAGAGATCTGGAGAATGTTCTGGGCAGGGCAGGAATCGGACATTTTCTGTATCCAGAAAGGCCCGAACAGGACCTGCAACATATGGTCGTGCATTATCCTGCTGAAATGTAGGATTTCGCAGGGATCGAATGAAGGGTAGAGCCACGGGTCGTAACACATCTGAAATGTAACGTCCACTGTTGAAAGTGCCTTCAATGCGAACAAGAGGGGACCGAGACGTGTAACCAATGGCACCCCATACCATCACGCCGGGTGATACTCCAGTATGGCGATGACGAATACGCGCTTCCAAAGTGTGTGCACCGCGATATCGCCAAACACGGATGCGACCATCATGATGCTGTAAACAGAACCTGGATTCATCCGAAAAAATGACTTTTTACCATTCGTGCTCCCAGGTTCGTCGTTGAGTACACCATCGTAGGCGCTCCTGTCTGTGCTGCAGCGTCAAGGGTAATCGCAGCCATGGTCTCCGAGGTGATAGTCCATGCTGCTGCAAACGTCGTCGAACTGTTCGTGCAGATGGTTGTTGTCTTGCAAACGTCCCCATCTGTTGACTCAGGGATCGAGACGTGGCTACACGATCCGTTACAGCCATTCGGATAAGATACCTGCCAAATGGCTCTGAGCACTATGTGACTTAACTTCTGAGGTCATCAGTCAAGATGCCTGTCATCTCGACTGCTAGTGATACGAGACCGTTGGGATCCAGCACGGTGTTCCGTATTACCCTCCTGAACCCACCGAATCCATATTCTGCTAACAGTCATAGGATCTCGACCAACGCGAGCAGCAAAGGCGCGATATGATAATCCGCAATCGCGATAGGCTACAATCCGAGCTTTATCAAAGTCGGAAACCTGATGGTACGCATTTCTCCTCCTTACACGTGGCATCACAACAACGTTTCACCAGGCAACGCCGGTCGACTGCTGTTTGTGTATGAGAAATCGGTTGGAAACTTTCCTCATGTCAGCACGTTGCAGGTGTCGCCACCGTCGCCAACCTTATGTGAATGCTCAGAAAAGCTAATCATTTGCATATGACAGCATGTTTTTCCTTTCGGTTAAATTTCGCGTCTGTAGCACGTCATATTCGTGGTGTAGCAATTTTAATGTCCAGTAGTGTATTACACGCCCATTGAGCTGAATTCAGCTGTTTTCAGGATATAAACATTCAACTTAGCTTCACAACATTGTTATTTTTCTATGACTATTCTTACATGATGATAGAAGATTAATTTTTGGGTTTCTAGCTGGAAGCTGTACAAGATGGTTCACCGGTGTGTAGTCACCCTCTTACAAGTGAAACAAGTGGATAAACAGATGTTCAAACTACTATGTGATAGCAGAGAGGGGAAAGCCAGTGAGGCAATCGTCGCCTCGAATAAGCCACACAAGCCTTCGATAGCAGTCCCCGTCATCGTCATATGGAGTGAAAACCACTAACAGGCAGATGTTCCGGGTCTGTACGTGCGAGAGCAGAGTCTACAAAATTCGATAGAGGGCAGAAGTGACGGTTGTCCGGAAAAGCGAGTTGGGCGTCACAAAAAATTCCAATCCGGGTCTTACCAAGTGGCGCAGGGGCTACCGCAACTATGTGAGCAGATCACCATGCCAGCCACAGCAGTCAGTGGGTTTAACTCCTGATGATGACAATGATGGCAGGGACAGCTATCGAAAGCCTGAGTGTTTTAATCGAAATGACGCTGCTTGTAAATCGAGAAGATTCTATTTAGATATACAAGCGCAAAAGACGTGAAAGACTCAGAGAATCTATGATGCTATGATAGTAACACGACGGCCACTTAGAAGCAGCCATCTGGCATGCAACTTGTGAATTTCATTTCGACCGAAGGTCACACGACATGTAATACAGGCAGAGAAATACACGAGAAAAACAATGGTTTCTTTCATTTGAACGTAGTTTGTCTAATTCTCGAGTTTCCTCATATTTTGTACAGAGCAACGAAAATGCTGCAGATAACACGTACAAGCTACGAACTCGACGTGTTGTCCAGTGTTGTTATCCGGTTCGCCTATTCCAAATGGACCAACCTATGTGTTCGAATTCGAGCACAACCACCAAAAATCCCCAGTTTACTCCGTGATATGTCGAGAACTACGCCCTCTACTGTTGCCGGCGATGCTGGGAGAGCTTCATCCATAGCCGCTTTCGATCGTCCAGATTACTGTTTCTCCCTATCTGAGCTAATTTAATGGAATTTTGCGAGATGGTTCATGACAGCGCCGCGTGTAAACTGTGATACGTCTAGGTAAGCCTTGGTTGTAATCTTCTGCAATAATACAGGTGCTCCTCTCCCCATGATATCAGGATGACCTCAACGCTTAGGCGTAGGTTGACGCCATCAGCTTTCGCGTCACAAAGAAGAAACATCAGTCATAACTCTATAATGAACGAACAATGTTAAGACGGAAATCACTAAACGTCACCGTAAGTAAAGGCTGCAGCTCTGGCCAGATCAGTATTGATGTTTCACAGCAATAAGTTTACGAAATAGGAAATCTACAAAACGAAAACGACTAAGATGTGAAAATATGTCGATATTTCGTACGTAAAGTGATAGTACAATCTGTCATCTACGGTCAGATAAGAGGAAATCTAAACTTCGGTCGGAAAAACGAGTGAGTAATATTATGCTACTGTAAAGAGTGTAGTGCGAACTGTTTCCTAAGCTGTAAGTATCCAACAAAAAAAGCAATACTATATTACTCCAGATTGTATCTACTGAAGATGTCTTAATGTAAAAGGTGAAATGCATCTCAAACATAAACAAATACAGACTGCATCAAGAAAAATGTGCTTCAGTTTGTGAAACGATATTTATTTAGTGCAGTTCGTAAAAGGGATGAATTACAAATATGTTTCTCACCGATGTTTAATGGTTTTCCATAACTGTGTTTCACTTATGGAGCCGCTATCCAACACAGATTAAAATTAATAGCAAGAATTACTATTCTTTATATTAATCTTAACCAGGTGAAATACAAGATAATATTGCGAAATAAGTAAAATGACCTATTGAAATAGAGTGTTTTACACGTCTCTCCACACAGTGTTTAATCCAGAATGTTCCTTCGTAGCTTGAAACTACGTGTTCGTACATCATTCCGGACAGGCGATTTTGCATCACACGATTTGGTTCGGTTGGCGATGTTTCTGCCACCACTTAACATGAAGTACAGGTTGCTTATTTCAGTCATCAAAATCGTATGCCATTGAAAAGTCTGCTAGAAAATGAATTAAATTGCTTCTATTAATTACCATCACTAATTGGCGACATTTACGCAGTGGATCACCATGTTTATAAAAGTATAGCGTATGGTATAAACCGCTAGAAAATTGTTACGTTGGCAGAACTTCAATCGAATAAATCAGTGGAGTGAAGGAGTAGCGCAAGTAGGTCACGATTATGTCTTATGATAGAATTCGTGAAAGGTGACGTAAATAAGGTAACGCAGGATAACTGAAAAATTCACGTGTCTACCCTAGTGTGAAGCATCCTACTTGTGTTTATATTGCAGCTCCACTGGCAGTTGTAGTATTGCTATGAGAACCCCCAGACGAAGCACAGTCATAAAATGCAAAGGCTATGTCATCACGATTGCTTGGATTGTGAAACGTGGAATTCATTTGTTCCCTACACTTCTAATAAAATACAAAGTGAAGATCTGACGTACTTGCCTTCTTCATTTTTGGAGTTATATCGTTACGTTACTTTTATGCATGAAGCTACAAAGTTGTATCAATGGCAAAGGAAAATGTGGCAAAGTAACACAAAAGAAACTGCGACTTTATGAGACCAAAATCTGATCTGCTTCAAAACATATGTAAGTGAATCAAAAGTTATGCGAATTTTCATCCCGAACTGTAGTACTATAAGGACTGGGTTTTCTTGAAATGTAACAATGCTGTCATAAATGATTGAGGATCAACGTCATACGTACGGAAAGCCAAACATACTTTACGAGGGTAAATAAACGCAAGTAAGAACACCTGTTTCCCACGACGTGGCGTACTGCCACAGCGCCTAGCTATCAAGACGTAGGCATATTTCGGCGTTACTGGTTATCAAAATGTCTATACGAATTACGTTCACAATCAGGATAGAATTTCTCTGGATGATGACGATGATGAAGATGATTATCCTCCAGACTTCTCACAGCATGATGTGATTATAAACTGTTAATCTGCTGCGGGAATAGAATATTTTACTAAGATACAAGTGGAAATCTCTCTGGCATCATACACACACACACACACACACACACACACACACACACACACACACACACAGACAGTGATAACTGGTAAATAGCTCCCAGGTACCAAATAAGCACTCTGTATCAAGAATGTAAAGAGAGTGATAAACCGACGGTAAAATATTACGTGAAATGTATTCATCCTTTCTCGAATCTGTAAAAGTTTCTTATTCTATCTAATTTTCTAGAGTAAAGGGGCACAGAACTCAGGAACAAAAACATCACATATTCTGCAGCGAATAACTGAAAGCAAATGATTTGGGTAGCACCTACAAGATATTCATACCATAATAGCCACAGAGCGTGAAAACCTGGCATTTCTAATTCACGCTGTACCTATGAAGAACTGAGTTAAATTTTTTCCGTCAGCCTTCTGGTTTGAGGCGTCCTACCACGACCTTCTCTTGTGTGCCAACTCACCATCTCAGAGTAGCAACGGCCGGCACGTCTTCAAATATTTGTAGGATATGTTCCTATCTCCGTCTTCCACTACAGTTTTTCCCCCTCTACAGCTCCCTCTAGTACAATTGAAACTATTCCCTGAAGGCTTGATAGATGTCGTAAAATCCTGTTCCTACTACTATTACTTTCAGTGTCTCATTTTATAATCTAATTCAGTTATCATCATCATCTGATTTACAGTGAGGTGAAAAAAGTCATAGGAATCGATATGCAGATGTACAGATGGTAGTAGTATTGCGACACAAGATATAAAAGGAAGTACATTGGCGGAGCAGTCATTTGTACTCAGAAGTATCACGTGACAAGGTTTCCGACTGATTATGGCCACACGACGGAAATTAACAGGCTTTGAACACGGAATGGTAGCCGGCCGAAGTGGCCGTGCGGTTAAAGGCGCTGCAGTCTGGAACCGCAAGACCGCTACGGTCGCAGGTTCGAATCCTGCCTCGGGCATGGATGTTTGTGATCTCCTTAGGTTAGTTAGGTTTAACTAGTTCTAAGTTCTAGGGGACTAATGACCTCAGCAGTTGAGTCCCATAGTGCTCAGAGCCATTTGAACCATTTTTGAACGGAATGGTATTTGGAGCTAGACGCATAGGAAATTCTGTTTCGGAAATCGCTAAGCAATTCATTATTCCGAGATCCACAGTGTCAAGAGTGCGCCGAGGATACCAAACTTCAGGCATTACCTGTCACCACGGACAACGCAGCGGCCAAAGGCATCCACTTAACGACAGAGAGCAGCAGCAGCGTTTTCGTAGGTTTGTCAGTGCTAAGCAACAGCGCGTGAAATAACGGCAGAAATCAATGTGGAACGTAGGATAGTGCGACGATATTTGGCATTAAGTGGTTATGGCAACAGACGACTCATATGAGTGCTTTTGCTAACAGCACGACATTGCCTGGAGTGCCTCTCGTATTCTCGTGAGCTAGTCAGAAGAGTCCCGATTTTAGTTAGTAAGAGCTTATGGGCGGAAGTGTGGGGCATAGATCTGACGAAGCCTTGGACCCAAGTTATCATCAAGGCTCTGGCTCTAGAATGATGAAGGTTGTGTTTACATAGAATGGACAGGATCCTCTGGCCCTGTTTGAACGAATTACTGACTGGAAATGGTTATGTTTCGAATCGTGGAGACAATTTGTAGCCATTCATGGAATTCATGTTCCCAGACAACGATGGAATTTTTATGGATGATATTGTACCATGCCAAGGGGTCACAGTGTTTTGTGATTGTGAAATCCTGGTTGGCGCGGGACAGAGCGGATCAGGTTGTGGAATGGGGCCAAGACTGTTAGTTATACAAGAATAAACAACTTTATTGCTCGAACCAATGCACAGTTTTCTCTTTAACACAACAAAGATCAATTCACGGTGGAGGGCCAAAGTAACTTCTCCAGAATAAGTTCAAATGATTCCTTTTAAAACACCTGGATTTGGAGAAACGCTTCAAGGCCTTACTTAAGTAAAATTGTAATATCTTCTCTGCTAAAGGCCGAAATAATATTTTATATCAGGTAAGGAAATTCTTTAGAAGCCAAGCATTTTCGGCTAAAGGCTATATTAAGGAAAATTCAAATAAATTCTTCGCCTGAAAGTCCAATAAAATTTTTTTTACATAGTAAAAGAGAGGCTCTAAAGATAAACTTGTACACAGTACAACAAAAAATCATAAGAAAACATCTACATCTACATCTATATCCATACTCCGCAAGCCACCTGTCGGCTGAAGGTCCAAACCACTACTCAAGAATAATTAAAAACCATCTTTAGAAAAACATTTACAGAACATGGCTGAAGGCCGTTTCAAGAATTCAAGATAATTAAAGTGAAAGCTTACAGACAAGAACTTACATATTAAAACCACAGATTCTGAAAGAAACACTGCTGAAGGCCTAAATACAGAGCAAAAAGAATTTTAAATAAAACACAGCTGAAGGCCTAATCTTAAAGTAGTTGTCATGAAGTCGGCTGAAGGCCATATGCTAAACATAAAACAGACCGTATTAATATACGGCTAAAGGCCTGTCAGAGTACCTGCGACCAAATAGAATGACAATCAGGAACAACAAACAGCGGTGCTAAAAACAATTTAGGTGAGACAGGCAGCCAAACGTAACACTAAACAATCAGGTGGCAACAACCCAATCAATTCCCTCTGTCGCAACCGACCAACTGCCTACTCCAGTCCGCAGACAGCATTCAGCTGCACAGTGGAAATCACAGAAGCTACACACAATTAGACGTAAACACACTTGTACAAGAACTCGAATAATCATCAAAGCATTCACTGTGGAACAACAAGGACGAATCAATTCGACACGCAGAGAGTTTCCACAAGCGCTCGGTGACCAACCGAACGACCAACCGAGGTCGTTCCCACTTAAGTTACGTGTGTCAGCAACAGTCGGGCGAGTCTTGGTTGTCCGAAGCTGACTGCAGCTCCAACCCAACTCAGCTCCAAGTCCGATCGGAACTCGGAGACGGGGCGACCCGGGCACACTGGTTCGGACCCAACCACACGGAGGTAACTCTTGCACATTGGGCACGACATCTCTGCACGAGGAAGTAACCGACCCACGTCCGGCAAGGTGACCGACTGACGACGCCCAGAAAAGGTCAAAAGACCAAAATACACGACGCCCGATGAGACGACCAACCGAACGACCAACTAACGGTCGTCCCGCTCCAATCTCCTTCCGTCGGACTGCTCTTGTGTGTGGCCAGCGGTCGGCAACTATACTGACTGTCCGCGCCTCATTGGCGCTCCGTCCCCCACCTGCATTGCTGGTCCGTACCCCGACTGACCCCACTGCTGGTCCGTTCGCAACTGAACTCCCGACACACGACGATCCGGAAATACTGTCGGTCGCTCCAGAGATGGTACGACAGTGCACTTATCGATAGCAGCTGCAGCTGCCACTCACGGGCGGGTAAGGCAGGAAGTTAGTGACGCCAGTAAATGGAATAAGAGAACGAGGCGGCAGTACCGTAAGAGAAGAAGACAAACAATAAACGGTATGAACACGAGCCGCGCACTGCTCACATTGGTTTGAAGGATATTCTGGACAGTTCGAATGATGTGGTCACCCAGATCACCTGACATTAATCATTTATGGGACGCAATCTACAGGTCAGTGGATAACATACTGCGCTGGCAACACATTCGCAGTTATGGACGGCTATAGAGGCAACATGGCTCAAAAAAAATGGCTCTGAGCACTATGGGACTCAACATCTTAGGTCATAAGTCCCCTAGAACTTAGAACTACTTAAACCTAACTAACCTATCACACACACCCATGCCCGAGGTAGGATTCGAACCTGAGACCGTAGCAGTCCCGCGGTTCCGGACTGCAGCGCCAGAACCGCTAGACCACCGCGGCCGGCAGCATGGCTCAGTAATCTGCAGGGGACTTCCAACGACGTACTGAGACCATGCCACGTCGATTTGCCTTACAATGCTTGCAAAAGGAGGTGCGACACGATGTTAGGAGGTGTCCCACGACTTGTTACCTCAGTGTAATTCGACTTCAGTCCATTACCAGTGCTATGCTTTTGTTGACTATCACTTGTATTGTTCTTGGGGTCATGTCTAGGCTCCTGCAGCCCACCAGCGCCACTGCTCTCGGTCCCTTTCCCTCTTGCCGCTCTACCCAGTGGCGGCTTGTTGACCGTCAGCGCCGGCTCGGCCTCCTGCAGTAAGGAGGCGCGTTATTTACGAGGTGGCGGTCCGCAGACATTGATTGAGGCCCCGGGGGCCATCAGTCTCTGCGGCGGCGCCGACAGCAGACGCGGCTGCCTGGGGAGAGGTTAATGGCGGGGAAATGGCGACGCGGGCCACCAGGGGGCGCGACTCGAGCTCCCTGCTGCAGCACGGCCGCCGCAGTCTGGCTGGCGAACTCCGTCCTCGGTGCTAAACGCCGCGCTCGGCTGTACTGGTTAGCTATCAGCTCATAACTATGTACTCTCTCTCTCCAAGGGGCATTCACACTGGCCTTCTGCGAGTTTCTTCATACAGGAATTGAATACCAATGCCGCCTCATCTATTTCCTAAAACGGCACGACGCAGTTCTCTGAGAAATTGCTCCATACCACAGTATCGTGGTTCAGTTGTGAACAGGACGACTATCGTCCACGCATGGCACATATTTCTATAAACTAACTGCATGATGCTGAGGTCCTTCCTGAGCCGGCAAGTTTTTTATATCTGTCCCCATTAATGTGTGCGCGACTAGCTCGGCCGTCAGCTTATAACACTATCCGGCATCGCGTATTATATCAACATACAATGTGCATTTCCAATTAAGGTATTAAAATGCAGTAAATGTTACCCTCTGGGAGGATTTCAGTAAAATGGACCGTGAGTTACCTAATGGGTTTGGCTTATCGAACCTGGACATCGATGTTACTTAAGGACACAGAAAGTGACAGATCCAATTTAGAAAATGTTTTAGCTAATCACGTTTACACAAATGATACAGAATACGGTTGCCAGCCTAATTAGGCACAGAAATATGAAACATTTCTGTTAAATAAACAGGAAATAGTTTTCATAGAAAAACACAACCTATTCTTCTTTCTCACATAAGTGCAACGGACCCTTTTACAAGCAGGCAAGTAGTGTAGTGGATATAACCAGTTTCAATAGGAAATGCAAGTTCTCAGAAAGACATTTAACACTTTAGCACTCATCAACAAATACTTTACCTGGCATAAGTTATATCATCAACAGTGAAAGTGGAAATCAATGTTAAACTAAAAATGGAGATGGACCTAGTTCTATTCCATCGGATACTTTCTAAATACCCGAATTCAACTAAAATTCATTTGCTCAACAGTAAATACCTTACCTGGCTTAAGTTATTTCATCAACAATAAAGGCCGGCCGGAGTGGCCGTGCGGTTCTAGGCGCTACAGTCTGGAGCCGAGCGACCGCTACGGTCGCAGGTTCGAATCCTGCCTCGGGCATGGATGTGTGTGATGTCCTTAGGTTAGTTAGGTTTAATTAGTTCTAAGTTCTAGGCGACTGATGACCTCAGAAGTTAAGTCGCATAGTGCTCACAAGGGAACCTCCCCATCGCACCCCCCTCAGATTTAGTTATAAGTTGGCACAGTGGATAGGCCTTGAAGAACTGAACACAGATCAATGGAGAAAACAGGAAGACGTTGTGTGGAACTATGAAAAAAATTAGTAAAATATACAAACGTAGTAGTCCGTGTGGAAGATAGGCAACATCAAGGATAATGAGAGGTTAGGATCGCCGTGGTCCCGTGGTTAGCGTGAGTAGCTGCGGAACGAGAGGTCGTTGGTTCAAGTCTTCCCTCGACTGAGAATTTTACTTTCTTTATTTTCGCAAAGTTATGATCTGTCCGTTCGTTCATTGACGTCTCTGTTCACTGTAACAAGTTTAGTGTCTGTGTTTTACGACCGCACCGCAAAACCGTGCAATTATTAGACGAAAGGACGTGCCTCTCCAATGGGAACCGAAAACATTTGATCGAAAGGTCATAGGTCAACCGATTCCTCCACAGGAAAACACATCTGATATATTCTATACGACACTGGTGACGGCATGTGCGTCACATGACAGGAATATGTTGTCGACCCACCTAACTTGTACACTTGGCGAATGGGTAAAAAGATTCTTCTACCTTGCCCGATTTAGGTTTTCTTGTGGATGTGATAATCACTCCCAAAAAAGTAATGAAAACATAAGAGTTTGTCACATAAACTGAAAATAAAAAAATTAAACTTTTCACTCCAGGGAAAACTTGAACCAAGGACCTCTCGTTCCGTAGCTACTCACGCTAACCACGGAACCACGGTGATCCTAACCTCTCATTATCCTTGATGTTGCTTATATTGCACATGGACTACTCAGTTTGTATATTTTACTAATTTTTTTCATATTTCCACACAATTCTTCCTGTTTTCTCGATTGATCTGTGTTCAGTTTTTCAAGGCCTATCCACTGTGCCAACTTATAACTAAATCTGAGGGGGGTGCGATGGGGAGGTTCCCTTGTCAGAACCATCAACAATAAAAGTGGAAATCAATGTTAAACTAAAAATGGACATGGACCTAATTCTGTTCCATCAGATACTCTCTAAATGGCACAAATTCAAATAAAATTCACTTGCACTAAGATTTACACATTCCTTAATAAGTATTGTTGTAACTGTTCTCATGAATAAGGGCACTCATAGTAACTATATCTTCAGTAAGAAAGAAAAAAAAAACATCAAATGGCGGCTCACAAGCTGATATAACATTTTACATCACACAATGTACACAAAACTCAACATTATCTTCAAATGCATTTAGTATATTCATTAATGAAGTAAGTTTATGCATTTTGAGTAATTTAAAATGGAGGACCCTTTATCTTGGCCATCTCCATAAAACAATCTAAACACACTTTTATGAACAAACTACAGAAAGCAAACTTTGGAAACGCTCTTCCTCAATTTTCATTCACCTTGTATGAATTTTGTGACAGTTAATGCAGATCTTTTCAACAGTATTTTCAAATATGACTTTAAGATCATTTACATCTAACTAACCTCAATATCGTGTTGCCTATTTGTCATCAGCACAAAAATTAATATTTTCAGACAGAATTAAATCAGTTGATTCTCATAACAGTGACACTTTGGATTAAAGCAATTCAGTTACTGGAGAGGCTTTCATAAAAGCAACATTTTTTCCCTCCCTCAACTTAAATAAAATCCACAGTAATTTTAGGGAACTTTTTAGCACTCAGGTTTAAGTAAAAGTAATTAAACACCTGTTTTTTTTCACCAGTTCTCACAATCAGGGTACTCAGAAATTACCGTGTAAGGGGAGTGAATCCTAAGAGGTATCATGATAGTAAACAAATCAAGGTTGGTACACAAATTTAACATGAGTTACCTCATTTTTGCACATACTTTAGTAAATGTGCTAATCCATACACTTTACAATGATCTGACTTCTCCTCTCTGCTGAAGTGATTGCGCAGTGATGGTGGCGAGCACATAAGAACAGCTGGATTTCCCGTTGTAAGTAATTTGCTCTGTTATTATCTTCTTGGCGATGATCATGAACTTTTATGGTATTTTCCAGAAACAGAGCAATGTTTTAGAGTCATTTATCCACCTGAGGCATTTCCACAATAGCTCCAAGTACTGAAAGCTTCACTCGGCACCTGCGCTGTGTACTTTCCAGTTACTAGTTGCCGACTGTGTGGTTGCTAGTGTCCGACTGACTATCGTTTCCACCTTTTCCCTCGCACCAACCACATTTTGCGCGCGCTCACTCACTTTCGTTGTAGAGGGGAAGCACGCCAGGTTTTTATTTATACAATTTAAAAGTCCTAAATGTGAATCAGTATATACATAGTTGTGTATTCATACCTTTTACAAATCCTTTCATTTACACATATTAGTAAATCAACAAAAAATACCTATAATTATAGTCATCCTCCTCCAAATGATGGAAAGTGTTCTAACGGTGAAGAGAAAACATAGTGCATATCTTTCTACATCTTTACAGCATATCAAAGATTACATGCCGAAGAAAACATACTTTATATAAAGCATAATTAATCAGAAAATTGTTTTTAGGATCTTAACTATGGTGTTACAAGCTCCTTTCCAGTGCGAGTATCTGGGATATAAAGGACCAGTCGATAGAACGGCTTTGTGAAACCCTTCCCAACGACATGAGTGCATGAATCCAGGCTAAAGTGGGCCCAACGTCATACTGATAAAAGGGCTCGTACATCCAAGTTCTTTGTAAAAATGACACGATTTTGTAATCACTGAAATAATATCATATACCCTAACAACCAGTGAATTTACATTACGTTTCCTCCTCCCCTTCACTTCTTCCGTCAGGCAGGAATTTTCTTACGAATATTTATTAAATATAAGATATTATATTTCAATTAAAAATTATGAGCCGCGTGGAATGACCGCACGGTTAGAGGCGGCATGTCATTGTTTGCTTAGCCCCTCCCGCCGGAGGTTCGAGTCCTCCCTCGGGCATAGGTGTGTGTCTTGCTCTTAGCATAAGTTAGTTTAAGTAGTGTGTAAGTCTAGGGACCGATAACCTCAGTAGTTTGGTCCCTTAGGAATTCACACACATTTTGAACATTTATGAAAAATTATGATACAACATTTAGTAAGCAACATTTCCAACTATGGCAGGTACAGAATTTAAATAAGAATTAAAAAAAGCAGTTACTAACAAGAATTGAACCAGCGACTAGGAAGTCACACATTCTGCTGCCGACAATTTCTTTGAAATATGCCAAATGCTTTGTGTTTAATTTTCAATGACCACTATTTTGAGTTTTTTTCTGACAGTTTCGTCGTACTTAATTAGCAAATTAATATCTGTGTGCTGAACTACACATCCAGAAGGTCTGGAGAGGATCAGTCTATCAGAACAGAGTTTGTTGCACAGGTAGCTTATAATTAGTCATTCCCAACTTGAGAGGGTCCCCATGAAAAACGAGTGATCGTAGGGCACACAACTTTGTGGAAATGTTTGTAAACACATGCGGAGGAGGAATCATTAAAGGAAATACATTTTCATATCCACGTGAGAGGGGTAACATTTGTTAATTGCTTACCATATTTACGTTCCAGGTTACAAAAATGGTTCAAATGACTCTGAGCAATATGGGACTCAACAGCTGTGGTCATAAGTCCCCTAGAACTTAGAACTACTTAAACCTAACTAACCTAAGGACATCACACACATCCATGCCCGAGGCAGGATTCGAACCTGCGACCGTAGCAGTCGCGCGGTTCCGGACTGCGCGCCTAGAACCGCGAGACCACCGCGGCCGGCTACGTTCCAGGTTACAAACTTCCCCCAACGTTATTATCATTTGCATCCACGATAGCCTGGAACCCCACTAGAGATTGATCAACTGCTGCCTGGAACAACAGTGAACCACGTAAGGTTCAATTATCGTGACATGTCGTGCTCAGATTGAGGAACGCACATTCTCTACAACGTTATCAGCAACGGCAAAATTAACATCTTCAACAATTTTTGGCGCAATTGCCCGTCGGCCTTCGCAGGAGCAATTCCCAAATCGCCATTTAATTTGAACATCGAGTCATGTGAACATTGATGTGGAAACAGGACGTGTCTGAATTCCTATAATGCGTCGATTCTCTCGAACTTTAGGCATGTGGAGCTATTTACATCATTCATGCTGTTGAATCCGACTGATCGAGTCCGTCAGCTCCTGACAGTGGTGGAATCGAGCTACGATAAACTGTAGTTTCTAAAGACCTCGATATTCCTCTGTCTTATTTCTTTCATGAGTCATAACACGATGTTCTTACAGATAACTAACATTCAGATGTGATTTCATAATGGAATACTTGTAATGATACGAATATTTTGATTTCTCACCACATATGTGGACGTGTGAAGTTGAGGAAATGAGATGTTTACACACATAAGTTTCCAATCTGCCAGGTGAGCAAAAGAGGCGACAGTGAATAACATGGCCAACATTTGGCGCCAGTTGGCTGTTGGGCGCGTGCTGGGGGAAATATTGTAAAATGGCCGCCTCCTGGGACCGGAAGTGAAAGCAAAGCGATAAGTTCAAACTCAGCGAAATAGAGATATTGACAACTCATGCTCATAGTAACTCGACCTTACCAAAAATCTTAACACAAACGAATTCCTGTGCAGTGTAGTGTCTGAGACACGAAATTGGTGATTAACAACTTACTTTAGTTAAGAATGAACTAGAAAATTGCGATCATAGTTCCATGTCAGCTGTAGAATATTTGAAAACAAATGAAAATTTGTGTTGGAGTGGGACTCGAAACTGTTTTTACCACCTGTCGTGAGCGGTTGCCTTTACCACTTTGGCTGTCTGAGTACGTTTCCAGGAGTGGCCCAATTCTCCATTTGTCCTGTTATCTGTTCTCTCCTGTGCTCGCACTGTATTACCATGATTCCTGTACATAGTGAGGCATTGTTTTCTGCCATCATTGCCTTGTTATGCATTACATACTGCAGAGTAGTCTGAGACACTGCGTTGAAGATCAACAGCTGCATTCAGGTAAGAATGAACTCGCCAACGGCGATTATCGTCCCCGTCGACTGTAGAATAATTCAGTAGCACCAGGAAATATGGAGATTTGGGGCTGCTCATGGAAGTGTGCTCATATAGCCAACGTGCTTATGGTGACTGCTTATGACATGTGGTATATCTGGGTTCGAGTCCAAGTCTGGCACAAATTTTCATTTGCTCTGTAATATTACACAGCTAACGTTTAACCATAATAGCAAATTGCGATGTCATTCGTAACAAATTCATCTCTTTTTCCTGAGGGAAATGGGTGTCTACAGCTACGTGTGAAGACGGATGTTCTGAACCCAACTGCGGATGAGAGGCCAACGGTTTCTGCGGTGGTACAAGAGATCTATCGCAGACAGAAAGTGGTAGTCATGAAACGCGTCCTCCTGCAATCTCCTTAAAGAATAAGCCTGTGCTTCCGAGCTATGATCCGCGTGTCTCTGACGCCAGTGTCGCCACTACAGTCCAAGTTGCAGTACGCAGATGAACACTCCTTCCATGTCAAAATCCTGGCACAATTCTTCCTGTGTTTTCTCTAATGTTCATCGAATTTCGGTGTGTTTTAACATTACAACTTGTACACTGAAGTTCATGAAGAGTATAGTTTTACTAGTAGTCCTGTGTTTATTTTTTTTCTTTTGCTTAACCTCTTAAAACGATAGATTGTATGTTGCTATTCCTGCCCATCTTGCAGTTTTGTAACCGATTCACAGTCATAATATTGCTGTCCAATGATGCGGGCAGCATTGAGCATCTCTGCACGGTCACCCTTTCCGAGAAATCATTAAATAAAATGAATCTGTATTTTATTCAGTCACAAGTCTTTTCCCTGTGGCTCCATCTGTATATGAATATGATGCATATATTTAACATACTTCCCCCTCTCGGTCTGTGTGTCCACTTCAGCCTCCCTCAGTATCTATCTCCACCTTATCCTCCTCCCCACTCTGTGTGTCTTTTCCTCCTCCAAACTCTTTGTACGTTTCCTCTAATCCCTCTCTCTGACCATATCTTCCACCATCCTCCTTCCCCCATCCTCTCTTTCCACGTCTTCATCTTCATTTTCCACCTGCCCTGTACCCCTCCACTCCTTCCACCTGCCTCCTGCATCTTCGCCTCATCTCTCTGTCCATTTTGTCCTCCCCCTCACTCTGTCCATCCCTCCTCCACCCATCTCACCATGGTGCTAGCCACACGTATTAGCATATGTAGCTCGTACAATATAGTTCAATAAAGCAGGGCAATCCTACCATCACAACACACCTGTCACACGGAGCAGGCTAAACATCAGGCGCTTATTTACCCCTGAGGTCAGGCCATGGTGAAAAGCAAGTCAGTAAAGCAGGCCAGTGCTACACCAACAGAACACAACTGTCATGCAGGCCAGCCCACATGTTGGTGCCTGGAAAACCATTTCTTGCCCCTGACATGTAGGCTGCCCTGCAAAGAAGGTTTATATGGCAGGTCAATACTGTATAGGTTCCATTTTCTGCTGTGGAACATTTGTAGACAATATTTCTCTTCCAGAATCATGAACCATCTCTGTTACAAGATTGTTGTTGTTGTGGTCTTCAGTCCTGAGACTGGTTTGATGCAGCTCTCCATGCTACTCTATCCTGTGCAAGCTTCTTCATCTCCCAGTACCTACTGCAACCTACATCCTTCTGAATCTGCTTAGTGTATTGATCTCTTGGTCTCCCTCTGCGATTTTTACCCTCCACGCTGCCCTCCAATGCTAAATTTGTGATCCCTTGATGCCTCAAAACATGTCCTACCAACCGATCCCTTCTTCTAGTCAAGTTATGCCACAAACTTCTCTTCTCCCCAATCCTATTCAATACCTCCTCATTAGTTACGTGATCTACCCACCTTATCTTGAGCATTCTTCTGTAAAACCACATTTCGAAAGCTTCTATTCTCTTCTTGTCCAAACTGGTTAGCGTCCATGTTTCACTTCCATACATGGCTACACTCCATACAAATACTTTCAGAAACGACTTCCTGACACTTAAATCTATACTCAATGTTAACAAATTTCTCTTCTTCAGAAACGATTTCCTTGCCATTGCCAGTCTACATTTTATATCCTCTCTACTTCGACCATCATCAGTTATTTTACTCCCTAAATAGCAAAACTCCTTTACTACTTTAAGTGTCTCATTTCCTAATCTAATCCCCTCAGCATCACCCGATTTAATTTGGCTACATTCCATTATCCTCGTTTTGCTTTTGTTGATGTTCATCTTATATCCTCCTTTCAAGACACTGTCCATTCCGTTCAACTGCTCTTCCAAGTCCTTTGCTGTCTCTGACAGAATTACAATGTCATCGGCGAACCTCAAAGTTTTTACTTCTTCTCCATGAATTTTAATACCTACTCCGAATTTTTCTTTTGTTTCCTTTACTGCTTGCTCAATATACAGATTGAATAACATCGGGGAGAGGCTACAACCCTGTCTCACTCCTTTCCCAACCACTGCTTCCCTTTCATGCCCCTCGACTCTTATAACTGCCATCTGGTTTCTGTACAAATTGTAAATAGCCTTTCGCTCCCTGTATTATACCCCTGCTACCTTCAGAATTTGAAAGAGAGTATTCCAGTTAACGTTGTCAAAAGCTTTCTCTAAGTCTACAAATGCTAGAAACGTAGGTTTGCCTTTTCTTAATCTTTCTTCTAAGATAAATCGTAAGGTTAGTATTGCCTCACGTGTTCCAACATTTCTACGGAATCCAAACTGATCTTCTCCGAGGTCCGCTTCTACCAGTTTTTCCATTCGTCTGTAAAGAATTCGCGTTAGTATTTTGCAGCTGTGACTTATTAAACTGATAGTTCGGTAATTTTCACATCTGTCAACACCTGCTTTCTTTGGTATTGGAATTATTATATTCTTCTTGAAGTCTGTGGGTATTTCGCCAGTCTCATACATCTTGCTCACCAGATGGTAGAGTTTTGTCATGACTGGCTCTCCCAAGGCCATCAGTAGTTCTAATGGAATGTTGTCTACTCCCGGGGCCTTGTTTCGACTCAGGTCTTTCAGTGCTCTGTCAAACTCTTCACGCAGTATCTTATCTCCCATTTCATCTTCATCTACATCCTCTTCCACTTCCATAATACTGTCCTCAAGTACATCGCCCTTGTATAAACCCTCTATATACTCCTTCCACCTTTCTGCCTTCCCTTCTTTGCTTAGAACTGGGTTGCCATCTGAGCTCTTGATATTCATACAAGTGGTTCTCTTCTCTCCAAAGGTCTCTTTAATTTTCCTGTAGGCAGTATCTATCTTACCCCTAGTGAGACAAGCCTCTACATCCTTACATTTGTCCTCTAGCCATCCCTGCTTAGCCATTTTGCACTTTCTGTCGATCTCATTTTTGAGACGTTTGTATTCCCTTTGGCCTGCTTCATTTACTGCATTTTTATATTTTCTCCTTTCATCAATTAAATTCAATATTTCTTCTGTTACCCAAGGATTTCTATTAGCCCTCGTCTTTTTACCTACTTGATCCTCTGCTGCCTTCACTACTTCATCCCTCAGAGCTACCCATTCTTCTTCTACTGTATTTCTTTCCCCCATTCCTGTCAATTGTTCCCTTATGCTCTCCCTGAAACCCTCTACAACCTCTGGTTCTTTCAGTTTATCCAGGTCCCATCTCCTTAAATTCCCACCTTTTTGCAGTTTCTTCAGTTTCAATCTGCAGTTCATAACCAATAGATTGTGGTCAGAATTCACATCTGCCCCTGGAAATGTCTTACAATTTAAAACCTGGTTCCTAAATCTCTGTCTTACCATTATATAATCTATCTGATACCTATTAGTATCTCCAGGATTCTTCCAGGTATACAACCTTCTTTTATGATTCTTGAACCAGGTGTTAGCTATGATTAAGTTATGCTCTGTGCAAAATTCTACAAGGCGGCTTCCTCTTTCATTTCTTCCCCCCAATCCATATTCACCTACTATGTATCCTTCTCTCCCTTTTCCTACTGACGAATTCCAGTCACCCATGACTATTAAATTTTCGTCTCCCTTCACTACCTGAATAATTTCTTTTATCTCGTCATACATTTCATCAATTTCTTCATCATCTGCAGAGCTAGTTGGCATATAAACTTGTACTACTGTAGTAGGCATGGGCTTTGTGTCTATCTTGGCCACAATAATGCGTTCACTATGCTGTTTGTAGTAGCTAACCCGCACTCCTATTTTTTTATTCATTATTAAACCTACTCCTGCATTACCCCTATTTGATTTTGTATTTAGAACCCTGTAATCACCTGACCAAAAGTCTTGTTCCTCCTGCCACCGAACTTCACTAATTCCCACTATATCTAACTTTAACCTCTCCATTAAGAAAAGGAAATTGAATAGCTCTGTACTAGAGAGGCAGCAAAGCTACTTTGACGGTATGTAAGTTCTGATTACAATGATTGTGTTCACGTACCTTTCCACAGCCCCAACATATAACTTGTGTCATGCTTGATAAGTTGCATAAAAGTCCTTCTTGTACAGGGAATCACAAATAACGTATATGTCAATGAGTAAATTCAGTGTCGAAGGAAATTACACCTCATAAGGATTGCGTTAGATGTAGTATTTTTATTGCTTTCACTGTCTCTGATTATATGGTCTTAACTCATCACACTTGTGCAGGTCCAGCTCATTCGGATATATACGAAGTGCTTTTCCATATAAAAGCCAGTTATCGTATTAATCTTAGCTATTTATCGCCGTTTTTGTATCAACTACCAATGATATTTGAACCAGAGACTCCCTGTCTGTTAATTTCTGCTTTAATAAATAAAATTTTCACATAATGTACTAATAGTAGTTTCAGTCTAAGTGCAATACATATTTTTCACTAGTTTTAAGTGCGTGGTAATATTATTTCCTCTGACAAACTTACTGTATGGCGTAGTTAATTTCATTTGGGATATTTTTGGGTGGAGGTATGTGTCTTGCATTATTGATAACTTTCAATTTAATTAACTTCTGGTCATAACGTTCAAGCAAATATCATTCCCCCCTTAATCACTGCAAATAACAATTGTCTTTATCAGGCATGGTAATGAAATGACATAAAACAGTTGATCACTCTTCAACAAACATGTTAACACTTGAAAGTCTCTTCGGGTTTGCAGCCGGATCCTAAAATCTCCCCGATTCAATATTTCGGGAATCAAAGTGTTCTCAGTGGGACTCAGTAACAGCATCAGGATTCTCCGGAAGATGGTGTACATCTGGATCGCCGAAATGTTGAATCGAGTTCATTTTAGGATCCGGCAGCAAACCGACGAGACTTTCAAGGCATATTACACCGGGAAAGCCTACAAAGTCACACGCGAATTCATTCACTGTACTTTATAGCACCAAGTACTTACTTGGCCTTGTAATAAAATGCAGTGAATAGTGAAATACTGAATATACGATTCAAAATAATACTGGACGAAGTTACAATCATACACCATCTTCAGTAGTAATTCATACTGTACAATGAAGGCTTTCACGACCGGATGATTCAGTTGCTGAGAATTCTTCCGGGTTGTATGGCCGTGGTCCATGGAACTCTTCTATCCCTGACGTTTCCACCAAGGCTACGTTGGACATCTTCGGAGGTGCTCCTGGTTGTGCTGAGTCTTGCCGACTGACGAGTCGGACTTCGAAAAGCGACCTAAATACCGTGGAAAGTGGGCGTGGTCTGTATTTCACGTGATAACCAATTTTTACATGGAAAAATTCGAACAATTAGCTCTGGAAAAAGCGAATAAGAAACCATTTCGATGGTACTGATACGTCGATGATACATTTGTGGTTTCGTCACATGGCAAAAAAGCTTTAGAGGAATTCTTTTGTTATTTAAATAGTGTAAATCCTAAAATCCAGTTTGCCATGGAAATGGAGGAAGACAATGCAATATCCTTTTTGGGTGTCTTCGTTATGAGACAGACCAATGGCAGCTTGAAACAAAGTCTTTCGGAAGAGTTACAGATACCGACAGATACTTGCATAAGGATTCCAATCATCAGCCACAAGAGAAAAGAGGTGTAATTAAAAGTCTAGTGGACAGAGCTAAAAGGATTTGTGCGCCGAAATACCTGGACGCCGAGTTAAAACATCTAAAGCAGGCTTTTGAGAAGAATGTGTACTCAAGTAAGTAAATAAATGGAGTTTTGTGACCGAATAACAGGAGGCCTAAGGACAACGACAGGACACAGCGATGGAAGAACACGGTTTCTCTACCCTTCATCAAAAAGTAACGGATCAAATCGGCACGATTTTAAGGAAACATAGCGTTCGACCGATTTTCAGACCAACTAAGAAACTAGGCCAAGCACTTCGTTCTGTTAAGGATAAACGTCCCCCTCTAAGTGGTGTATACAAGATTCCATGTACGTGTGGTAAGGTCTACATTGGAACTACAACGAGAAGTGTGATTACACGGTTGAAGGATTATAAAAGTCTTTGCCGACTAGGGAAACAGACAAGTCAGCCGTGGCGGAACATGTTCTTCAGTCAGGTGATCACGTAGTGAAATTTTTCGGAAACTGAAGTTTTATGTACTATGACGAACTATTATCCACGGCTATATAGAGAAGCCATCTAAATATAAAGACATGGGGTGATTTTAACAGAAAAGAAGAAGCCACGAAACTCAGCGATATATGGACAGTGGCGCTACAGAATCGATGAGAAGTTTTTATCTTTGACGTACTATGACCGATAGTTATATTTTATCTTTGACAGTGTTTATCTCTGCTATAACATGAAATCCACGCCACGCCCACTTTCCACGGTATTTAGGCCGCTCTTCGACATAGTCGGCAAGACTCAGCACAATCAGAAGCACCTCCGACGATTTCCAAATGGTTCAATTGGCTCTGAGCACTATGGGACTTATCTTCTGAGGTCATCAGTCCCCTAGAACTTAGAACTACTTAAACCTAACTAACCTAAAGACATCACACACATCCATGCTCGAGGCAGGATTCGAACCTGCGATCGTAGCGGTCGCGCGGTTCCGGACCGTAGCGCCTAGAACCGCTCGGCCACTATGGCCGGCCGAAGATTTCCAACGTAGCCTTGGACGGAACGTCAGGGACGAGTTCCATGCACCACGGCCATACAACCCGGAAGAATTCTCAGCAGCTGAATTCATACTGTCACATCACAATGGCCGCGGGAGATTTGGTGTCACTTCGGCTTATTCTTTCAGCTGATGGTTGGCAACCAGCTATAATTTGCATCCATTGAGGGATGATACTCAAGTCACGAGAGTTTTACCTATCCACTCTTGTGTGTGTGTGAAATCTCATGGGACTTAACTGCTAAGGTCATCAGTCCCTAAGCTTACACACTACTTGACCTAAATTATCCGAAGGACAAACACACACACCCATGCCCGAGGGAGGACTCGAACCTCCGCCGAGACCAGCCATACAGTCCATGACTGCAGCGCCCCTGACCGCTCGGCTAATCCCGCGCGGCTTATCCACTTTTCCAAAATATCCCACGATATACAAGAAATAAACAACACAAATTATTTGTAATAACTGTGAAAACAAATAACAGTAGTACAGTCGTAAACCAATAATATTAATAGCGTACAGCATCATATATCGTGAGGCTGGTAAATTTTTTGTGATACGGTGTAGGTTCTGTATCACTACGACGGATAACGTTCTGCTCCTGTTTGACAGTTATACAGCTCGGAAATCTTCATCCTTCCGCAGCAGCAAACATCGACTGAAGAATCACGGGATTACCGACCGCAGAAATTGGGGGAAAAAGTTCGCTAGGGGGACGAGATGGAGGCGTCTCCGGGGGATTGCTCCGGCCTCACCCCGTCCCACCCCGTCGAGATAAGGGTTTGTCGCGACGTCGCGCTGCACTGTTCCCGAGACGGCAGCGGCGCCCGAGAATCGCCCAAGGCAGGCAGAAAGGGGGGGGGGGGAATACTGTTGGCCCGGGGCCGGGGGATTATTTTCGCTATCAGCGCTGCGCAGTCAGGCTGAAGAGGAACATTACATTTCATGAGGCCGGCGCGGGCGGGCTTACCGGAGTAAATCACCGCCCGTGGACGCCCACCCGGAGCAAGTTGTCAGCCGCGCGCCTGGCTGCCGGCGATTTGTTGCCTAGGGGGGCCAGCCGCAGTGCCGTTGTTGTGCGCGATTAATTGGCCCGTGCCGATCAATATCTATAAGCGCATTGCACCGCCATCTTACATGTTCTATCATGCTACCGTTTCTGAAAATTTGCGACACACGGAAAGGACAAACCCGAAATAATCGAAAACTCAACAATAAAAGAAGCCAAAGCAAAACATGCTTTTCAAAAAACAAACGCTTATTGGCAATAAATTAGAGTCGGATTATTGGGAAATGCTTGGTTAAATGCTTCGTGTGGAGTTGTTTCCTGTACGGTTGTGAAAGGTAGAAGAGAAAAAAAGACGACATTGAAGAATTCAAGATGAGGGTTTGGAGGAGAATGAAAAAAATGAGTGGATAAAGTGAAGCATTTTGATGTACCAAAAATGTAAAGAAACGAAAAACCTCCAACATTTAACGAAGGAGAGAAATGTAGCCTGGATGGAACATACAGGATGATTGAGATGCTCCTACCACTGTCGTTTTATGCAACCCGTATTGTTATATCTCGCCTTTAAATACCACAGACGAGACTATCATATTCTCTCTCGCTACGGGAATACTGTTCATCTGTCAGAAAAAAAAATGTACAGGACTGCTTTATAGAAAATTTAATGTAGTTTTGCACTGGAATACGTTTTCGCTGGAGGCCACGATTTTCGAGTTGTAGTAGAAAACCGTACAAAACTGACCTTCAAATGCACCTCCACTCTCGCAACCATCCTCCAGCAGTCAGGATTTCTAGTATGTTATTTGTGGCATTACCCCGTACCACTGAAAAAAATTTCCAACTACAAGAATTACTCCTGGTATTAGAATTTTTTTTGTCTCTATGGTCTGGCTGTTATGCCACCAGCATATTCGACTATTTCGTTAGCACCGTTAGTTTAAACGTGCAAGTGAGAGTGACGAAAGGGAAACAACATTTTTAAATGTTACGCTAAAGCTGATAACGTCGACAATTTGATCCAAATTTAATCCTTGAAAGCACGGTGGTTCCACAGTCAAAAGATCTGAAGAATTTGTTGTTAATATACACAAAATTGTTAGGTAAAATTTACACAAACGTCAATTTTACAATTTGTAAGTGCTCGACAAAGCCTGTGGCGTAATAAGACCTGTAATCGAAGGTCAAACCGGGCCGAATGTGGGAAATAATTCCTATAGCAACAAATTTTTGTAGCATGGTAGAGGCCAATCCCATGAAGAACACACTAGAAATTCTGACCTGTGCGGGCTGAGTGTGAGAGCGAAGGTGAGCTTCAAAGTCACTTTTGCAGGTTTTTCACAGGCAACTCGAAAACTAGGGGCTCTAGCGAAAACGTATCCCAGTACAAAATTCAACTAAATTAAATTTCCTACAAAAAGACCCTATTCATTTTTTTTCTGTAGGACTAATAGTTGGCACATAGCGAGCTCGCGTGTGGTTTTTTGTTTTTTCAGGTTGCATAGAACGACACAGCTGACTCATGTATACTACGAGGTAAATGAATTCTAACAAAGTCCTTCGAATATGCAGTGAAGGGCCGGAAGAATATACGGAGCAAAATAATAAAAATGTTGGATGAAGGGAAAAAGAGGAAAAACGGACTGCGAAGCTGTTGATCTGGGATAGGATCGGGCCGAAACTGCAGTCGTACAAGAAACATTCCAATAGACAGAAATCTATTTTGTGGTGAAATAAGACACTGATCATGTTTGTAAGGCACGATCCGTAATTGAAAACTGAGAGCTGTATAAAACGAAACATTTATGGGAAGAAGACCCCGTCATTTTGAAACTAAAACCATCTATATCTACTTGATTAGTCTGCAGTTTACACTTACGTGTTTGGCAGAGGTTTCAGAAAATCTCTTTCAGACTATTTCCCGATCGTTCTACCTTAAAATATTTTAGGTTGGTCCATAAATTCGTTCCTTTTTTCTTTTGTTTTCATATGTTGGTATCCCGGTTGCTCTATGCTTATTTATCGATTGTCATTCTCTTTTTGTACTTCACTGTTGCTATTTGAGTTTCCATGTCTTATGGAGATAGTGAGTGGAATTGTGGGCGCTAGAATATGGAGTGCTAAGAATTAAGGAGATAGTGAGTAGAATTATGGACGCTAGAATATGGAGTGCTAAGAGGAGAAATCGCGACATTTCCGACACATTCTTGTGTTTGAATCCAGTAGAAATATGACAGCAGTGGAGGAAGCCAGAAATATTTGCACCGTGTATGGGAGAGAGCATGGAAAAAAAATGTTTTCTCGTTTTAAGGAGAATCGTTTGACATCAATGACTCCTCACGTTCAGGTAGCCTTTCGGGGTTTAATGAACGTTTAAATACCATAATCCTCAATGATCTGCTGCAATTTGATGAACGTGATCATTTCACTATCGCGCAGCATGTGCATACATCGGGGAAAGTTAAAAAATCGGGTGTATGAGTACCGCATTGAGTATTGTTGTGCATCTGGTGGAACAGCGACGGTGTGGTGTACTACGAATAATGCTTCCCCGAGGTGTAACCACAATGCTGACATTTATTGACAACATCTGAGACCTCTCGCAGGTGCAGTACAAGAACAATGACAAGGAAGATTGAGTGAAGTGATGCTACCCACGGTAACGCCCGGCCGCATTCTACAAGACTAACAATACACCCTGTGTAGGAGTCGGGTTGGGAAGTCAATCGGCAACAACCTCATTCATCTGGTCTTCTGCCCTCGGATTTTCACCCTTCCCGCTTTCTATAACCATAAGAAGGAAATTCCTTTCCGAAGGAAAATGCGCCCCTGACATGGCTCGAAGAGTTCTTCGCCTCAAAAGTACGTGATTTCTACAGTCGTGGAATCAAGGAGTTTCCCCAGCGTTGACAGACATTTTTAAATGGTGAAGGAGAATGTGTTACTGACGACTAAAGTCTCTGTTATGATCATCTGGTGTGTTTATTAAACTTACGGAAAAACGCTACGAACTTATGCACCAACCTAATATCGCTTGGGAAATGCACATCTGACTCTTACCATGAGCTCTGGTTCCTCTTATTTAGTTACGATAGTCATTTCTCGCCATGTATCTGCGAGGTAGCTGAATATTTTTGCGTTAGGAGGAGAAAGTTGGTGACTGAAGATTTCGTGAAAAGACCTCCTCGCAACGCGAATTGCCTATGTTTTAATATTAGACACCCCGTCTCATTTATGATATTCGTGACGCTGTGTGCCGTATTTCGCTACATGCAAAACGAAATACCCTTCTTTAGCGTTCTCTGTCAACCCTGTGTCGTAAGTGTCCCATACAGCGGACCAGTGCTTCAGAAGAGAACGGAAAGGCAGTCTATTTCGAACGTTTGTTGCATTTCCTAAGTTTTCCGACTTCTCGCTGTATGAACCCACCCAAGAACATTGTCAAACATGATCGTTTTGATAGTCAAGGTGATAGGGTGTCGGGAGGCATGATGCTGCGACGACGTATTGATCTCCAAATCTTTGATCACGGAACACTCACCAGTCAACATTATTATGACCAGAGGTATATTCGTCTCAGACTTCACCTTTGTGGAAGACAGTGCGGGACCGCATCGAACCACACTCATGCTCATAAATTAAGGATAATGATGATACATGGTGAAACAACGCTCTGGTGGGCGGTTTGCGGGTTTAAATCACCTCGGGGTGTGACCATGCAGTGCATTTGACCAGCTGTCGTCGCACGGTGGCGCTGGCAGCAGTCCACATACGCAGAGGTGTGTTGGTGCATGTCAGAGTACGGTGCAGCGAGTAAGTGTGCAGACGTTTTTAGACGTGCTAATGGTTAATGTGTGTTGAAAATGGCTCAAAGAACACATATTGATGACGTTATGAGGGGTACATCTACATCTACATGACTACTCTGCAATTCACATTTAAGTGCTTGGCAGAGGGTTCGTCGAACCACAATCATACTATCTCTCTACCATTCCACTCCCGAACAGCGCGCGGGAAAAACGAACACCTAAACCTTTCTGTTCGAGCTCTGATTTCTCTTATTTTATTTTGATGATCATTCCTACCTATGTAGGTTGGGCTCAACAAAATATTTTCGCATTCGGAAGACAAAGTTGGTGACTGAAATTTCGTAAATAGATCTCGCCGTGACGAAAAACGTCTTTGCTGTAATGACTTCCATCACAATTCGCGTATCATATCTGCCACACTCTCTCCCCTACTACCTGATAATACAAAACGAGCTGCCCTTTTTTGCACCATTTCGATGTCCTCCGTCAATCCCACCTGGTAAGGATCCCACACCGCGCAGCAATATTCTAACAGAGAACGAACGAGTGTAGTGTAGCTGTCTCTTTAGTGGACTTGTTGCATCTTCTAAGTGTCCTGCCAATGAAACGCAACCTTTGGCTCGCCTTACCCACAATGTTATCTATGTGGTCTTTCCAACTGAAGTTGTTCGTAATTTTAACACCCAGGTACTTAGTTGAATTGACAGCCTTGAGAATTGTACTATTTATCGAGTAATCGAATTCCAACGGATTTCTTTTGGAACTCATGTGGATCACCTCACACCTTTCGTTATTTAGCGTCAACTGCCACCTGCCACACCACACAGCAATCTTTTCTAAATCGCTTTGCAACTGATACTGGTCTTTGGATGACCTTACTAGACGGTAAATTACAGCATCATCCGCGAACAACCTAAGAGAACTGCTCAGATTGTCACCCAGGTCATTTATATAGATCAGGAACAGCAGTGGTCCCAGGACGCTTCCCTGGGGAACACCTGATATCACTTCAGTTTTACTCGAAGATTTGCCGTCTATTACTACGAACTGCGACCTTCCTGACAGGAAATCACGAATCCAGTCGATACCCCATAGGCCCGCAGCTTGATTAGAAGTCGCTTGTGAGGAACGGTGTCAAAAGTTTTCCGGAAATCTAGAAATACGGAATCAACTCGAGATCCCCTGTCGATAGCGGCCATTACTTCGTGCGAATAAAGAGTTAGCTGCGTTGCACAAGAACGATGTTTTCTGAAACCATGCTGATTACGTATCAATAGATAGTTCCCTTCGAGGTGATTCATAATGTTTGAATACAGTATATGCTCCAAAACCCTACTGCAAACCGACGTCAATGATATAGGTCTGTAGTTAGATAGATTACTCCTACTACCCTTCTCAAACACTGGTGCGACCTGCGCAATTTTCCAATCTGTATGTATAGATCTATCGGTGAGCGAGCGGTTGTATATGAGTGCTAACTAGGGAGCTATTGTATCAGCGTAATCTGAAAGGAACCTAATCGGTATACAATCTGGACCTGAAGACTTGCCCGTATCAAGCGATTTGAGTTGCTTCGCAACCCCTAAGGTATCTACTTCTAAGAAACTCATGCTAGCAGCTGTTCGTGTTTCAAATTCTGGAATATTCCATTCATCTTCCCTGGTGAAGGAATTTCGGAAAACTGCGTTCAATAACTCCGCTTTAGCGGCACAGTCGTCGGTAACAGTACCACCGGCACTGCGCAGCGAAGGTATTGACTGCGTTTTGCCGCTTGTGTACTTTACATACGACCAGAATTTCTTCGGATTTTCTACCAAATTTCGAGACAATGTTTCGTTGTGGAACCTATTAAAGACATCTCGCATTGAATTCCGTGCCAAATTTCGCGCGTCTGTAAATTTTAGCCAATCTTCGGGATTTCGCGTTCTTCTGAACTTCGCATGCTTTTTCCGTTGCCTCTGCAACAGAGTTCGGACCTGTTTTGTGTACCACGGGGGATCAGTTCCATCTCTTACGAATTTATGAGGTATGAATCTCTCAATTGCTGTTGCTACTATATCTTTGAATTTGAGCCACATCTCGTCTACATTTGCATAGTCAGTTCGGAAGGAATGGAGATTGTCTCTTAGGAAGGCGTTTGAATACTAGGGCGACTGGAGGCTGGTCAAACAGAGCAGGTCGTAGAACGGGCCCTTCGTGTGCCACAAAGTGTGATCTCAAGATTATGGCGATGATTCCAACAGACATGAAACGTGTTTTTTGTAAACCTAAATTTCAGTAGCATTCGACGATAAAGAGGTCCGAAACTGCGGGCTCTCATTCCATTTTCTACTTGTTACCTGTGGCCTGCGACGAGTCCAAAAAAATAAATAAATAAATAAAAAAGAGGCTTTCTGCGTTATATTCACAATAGCGTGCGTCCTGGACCTTACTAAAACCAAAATTTTGCCTCTTTCAGACTTCGATTCTAAAACAGTCATTGCTGGAGACCTTATGCCTTGGAACGTCATATTTATGTTGTCTGTAATATGCCAAGCGTCTAGTCAGCACAACTCCGAAGGGAAGCCTGGTCAAGCGAGCCTCACTGACCTGCACGTTCTTGTGAGAACTCTCTCTGGGGTAGTTGCTCTATAGCCCCGAGGGCCCGAGAGATGGCAGCTCGTCTAAGTGTGCTCACAAACGGCTTCACAAATACATACGCCAAGCAAAACTGAATAAGAATGGAAATTAATTAACTACTGACAATCAGTGATATTAATATGCATTTCACTTCTAGGTGTTGATTAATTATTCTGATCTAATGGATCTGTATATTCTGATTTTATATTAGTAACGAGATAATTCTGAAAAAAACGGTCCCCACGGGTTTAGAAAGCATCGCTCAAGCGAAATTTATTTTGTTTTATCGAACTATATCCTAAAAACCGTGGATGAAGGTCCACAGGCTGGTTCCATATTCCTAGATTTCAAGAAGGCATCTGGCACAGTGCCACATTGCAGACTGTCAAAAAACATCTGAACTTATGGAATAGATTCTGAGATACATGAGTGGCTCAAATACTTTTTAAGTAGTCGAACACATTACGATGTTTTGACTGTCGAGTCTTCATCAGAGACAAGGGTGTCGTCAGGAGGGCCGCAGGGAAAAACCGCTCTTGTTCTCTACAAACGTAAACCGTCTGACTGGTTTTCTGATGATGCTGCAGTGTACGGGATCTTGTCGTCCTTATATGACTCGTCGTTTCCGTCAAGTGTCGCACACACACTTATGATATGGCGACTTTTTTTGTTTGGTTCTTGCTTTCTTTCTTTATCCAAACAAAACGAGTAGCCATTGTTTCTTTCATTCTTAGGTTTTCGTGAGTTTCATCTGCTTGATTTAACGACTAATTGTTAAGGTAACTATTAGTACTTTTTTTTAAAAAAAACCTTAGTGTACGAAAGTTTATATAAAGCTTTTGATTTCACGTTTCTGCCCAAAACAAAACACGACGTTTAGGAAGGTTTGTATTCTTCAAGTTGGTTTGTTTCTTCAAGTTGGTTTGTTTCTTTTTGGTACCCGTAATTCAGTTTCTCTGTACAAGAAAGGGTACTGTACGGCATTTCGAATCTGCATTTTAAAAGCCGTAAATTGTATGAAATCGTATTTACTTATTCTTTAAAAAAGTATTGTTTAGAAGTACTGTTTTAACCAATAATTTTGTTACTTTCAACTTAATTATGAATATTACTATATTAACTTCATTACTTTCAACTTAATTGTGAATATTGCTGCATTAACTTTAATAACACAGTCTTGCAGCTTACTATTTGCAAAACGTGTGAGACAGATGATAAGAGGAAATCACATTTTATTTGAAGCGTAATTATGCTTCGATTACGTCCCTTTTTTGCCATGGAACCAAAGGGAAATATTCAGACACAACAATAGGTATGTATAAGTTCTGTTATTCGTTTCTCTTGTTTTTTATTTATTACACTTTTCTGTCTTAACGCCTGTTTCAGTCACAAAATGTACAACTTTTCGTTTAGTAGCTAGGTGTACAGGTTTGACAATATCTTCATTTTTATGCCACTGTGAAGAATTTGTCTCTCGAATCAAATCTATTTCAAGATTATCTTATTTTATTACTAGCGAACTGTTCAGTTACGTTAGTCATAATTTTCGGGATTTGATCGACTCTAGCTTGAATCATATATCTTAGTCGGTTAGCTCTGCTTCGCGATTCAGTGTAGTCACAGTTTTCACTTTTGATTCAGAAGGTTAAGCCAACAGAACATCGGATAGGAACCATAAATTACTTTTGTTATTCTAAACCCACACGCTTGATATCACTACCGACGACTTTATATTCAACTATAAGGTTTTTAATGTATTGCGAAATTCAAATATCGTGCTTTGTTTTCCGAAGCAGTACAGGATCATGCTTCGATTTACACGCTTGTAAGGAGAATACACGTAGTAGACATTATAGGCTCTTCTTGTGGTCGTCATTCAACTTCATCATGGAATGTAAATATTTTAAATACATAAAATGCTTCGCTGTCCGCCTTGCATGATGCATCCTCTTGGAAGACAATGATAATATATGAAATGGTTCCCAGTATTATCCTTTCGTACATTTATGCGTGCAAGGTAAATACAACAGATTCTTTCTCCTCAGTGATTTTAATCGGAGCATATGCACCATTGTAAGTTGTCTGTTGTGAGAGAAACTAATGATTTAACTAGAAAGTCATTCATTGCGAGTCTAACGGACAACGTTTTCTTGCCCCTTTCCGTAATAGGTTAAATGACCGAATCAAGACAAAAATTTTCAACTTAAAACTAGTAGTGAACTTTTCTTTTATATGCAAATAGACGTGTGTAAATTTTATATTTTAATACATTAATACGTATTTACTGAATTGTTGAATTTCATGGTCAACTATCGCCTGTTAGTGGCCGCCTTTGCTCGTTCAGAAGTTCTCTTTCTCAAATAACTCATAATTGACTCCTTGCATACAGCTTGCGGCCCTTTTCAACTGATGAGTAATCAAAAACTGATTGTGTTTTTCGATTTTATGGATCTTGAAAGCAATGATTGGTGGCATGTGCTAAATATATTTCTTTTATCTCATCATATGTTATTTTCCCCATTGCTGATACAATGCTCCTAATTTTAATACGCAATGTTTCAGCTCTTGTATCGGAAGTCGTGATTTTTCCACATAAATCCTCACTGTCTGCACACACGGCGTGGGACTTTGATGCATAGTTAATTTTCAGACCCACACATTGTAAAAGTAAACCATTAACGTTGATTTGGCAGCTTGCTCTCAGTTACTTGATGTCAGTATGCCGACGCAAGTATCTATCACAATGCTCAGTCACATTAGTGTTCCCACCACTGAAACATCTGAATAAGTACCTTTTGCAGCGTGAGTAGCCGCGAGACGTGCAGGAAGACAGTGAATGTGTTTCTGGAAGGCGCCGAGAGGGATGTTTCTCAGCTGAGTATCAGTGGCGCGAACAGTCCGTAGGAGGTGGCCCCACAGATTCTCGACAGGCTTTAAAAGCGGGGACTTTGGCAGTCAGGGGCGTACGGCAAACTCACTGTAGTGCTCTCCACGCACGTGCATGTAGAGCTATGTGACACGCTGCATTGTCCTGCTGGTAGATGCCTTCGTGCCGAGGTAAACCAAACTGCATATAGAAGTGGACATCAACCCCAGGGATAGGTGCACATTTGTGTTGATCCATTGTACCTTGCAGAATGAGATCACTGGCTGAATGCCACAAAACCATCCCCCAGACCATAAAGCTTCATACTGGTTCCAAGGTGTTTGTGAACGCCAACGGTCATCTGTCCGATGGAGCGTAAAACGTGATTCGTCTGAGAAGCCCACTCGCTGGACGTCCAGATCGCGCTAACGTGACTGGACCGTGTA
Source organism: Schistocerca nitens (assembly GCF_023898315.1). Taxonomy (NCBI): domain Eukaryota; kingdom Metazoa; phylum Arthropoda; class Insecta; order Orthoptera; family Acrididae; genus Schistocerca; species Schistocerca nitens. The sequence goes on from NC_064620.1 coordinate 407,102,173, forward strand.
TTTTCTGTATATGAGCTGAAACTATTAGGAGCGTCCCTCGAAAATGTATGACGACTGGGGTGGTTCATGTTGCATCGTAAAGAGATTCCGTAATCCACACTCCCGTCCAGCTTGCTGTGACGCCTCTCTTTCTGACTAGCGAACACTGGCCAGTCATGTCAGCTTTTTACTGTGATGCTTCCTATGGGCGCATTCGGTTAAGAAAATCGAAGTAGACACCCTGTCAACCTAAGCCTAAACTAATGGATGAATTTATGAAGCATGTGTAAAATCTTATGCATACCTGATAATTTTTCTGAATATGTATCTACAAGCTATGGAGCATACACAGTTATACAAAAAAGAAACGATGAATGTATAAAAATGAAAGGTTCCCGAAGTGGAACTATTACCAGTTAATTAATCCCCAAAGATGAATGATGTTCCCGTCCGTACGCAGCATATTGGAATTACGACTACATTTAAGGGTAGAACGCCACGTTGCAGTGCGCTGCACCATTATCGTTACAACATTCAGCTGTAGAATCACATAGGTGGCTGAATGGCGTATGTCTGGGCAGGTTGCAAGGCCTGCTTCAGGCCGATTCCACAACATAAGGACGTGCAAAGACTACTGGGCCTGATGGTGGCAACTGACTGACGTCATTATGAATACTTGCTCTCGAACTGGATATTTAACCCTCATAAAGCCAAGGGGGTTGGGGAGTGGGGGTACTTTGTGTCCAATTTTTAAAATTTTAGAATCTAATCAGTTTTTTATATTTTAAAATTTTGAAAAATATATTACGGTTTTTTATAAAGACTTCTTCCTGATTCCAGAATTTGTTTAAAATTTTCACTTAAACTTAACCAAAAAATTTAAATCTTAGTTGTGAATGTCACTTTTCACTACGAATGTCGTAGTCATTTTTTTCAGGTTCGGGTCATTATTTACATTCAATGTTCTTTAACCCTTTCAGATCAGTTTTTTTTCTTTAACAAGGAAATATTTTATTTATTCTCTGAGGCTCTTAGGGGATTTTTTAATTATTTTAGAAGCAAGATTTTGAGAAATATACCTATTGGTTTTCAAAATATTTTTTGTACACTCAGTTTCATTTTATGGACAAATATTATTAATTCTACATGATTCACTGTTGTAAAATTTTATTTTTGAGGTGGTCCACAGCATCAACGTATTTCAGAATGAAGACATGGTCCAGGTAGGCTGTATTGTTTTTGTTTCGTACACGACTGGTCAGTTTCATCCTTTGATCGTTTTCAAGCATTTATCTTCATTTTACGTTATATCTTTGGTACATGTGGGCAGGAATACATCTTACTTCGGTGCATATGTGCCACATATGCACAGGAGCTGCCTTCCTGTCCACATGTACCAGCGACATATTATAATGTAAAATGAAGGTATGTCCTTGAAAACAACCAAAGGATGAAAGAATACTGCGTACCTGGACCATATTTTCATTCTCAAATCATTGTTGCAATAAATAAATCGATAAATGCACAGTTACCACGCAAAGCAACAGTAGTATCCTTCAATTGTAAAATTCGTGGTAAGTTCTTCTGGGATGAAACTGCTGAGGTCATCGGTCCCTAGGCTGACACACTACTTAACCTAAATTTAACTTACGCTAAGAACTACACACACACACCCATACGCAAGGGAAAAATCGAACCTCCGACGAGAGAAGCTGCTCGAACTGTGGCCAGGCGCCTCAAACCGCGCGGCTCTTCAATTGTAGAGTGGAACATAACTAATCAATAACTTCCTTGTATTGTGTTGTTAATAAGCAGCAGCACACTGCTATATTCATTTGTTGATATTTTTATAGTGATATTGGATAGATAGCACCACTTGTGAGAGACGAAAGATTGAAATGTCACAAATGCGTACATGACCTTTCCATTGAGTAAACACGTTTCTGTTGCAACTGAGAAACAGTGAAACGTAATGTACGCGATTGTAGCCAGTGAGTATCAAAGGGTCAAGACGTATGTTGTAAGTAAAATTTCTCAATAATTAACGAAATTTGTATTTTTAAATTTGTTGTGGTGGTCATAGAACAGTTGGTAGTAAAGTTGTTGATACTGCCTTGACGTTGCTAAGAGTAAGCTAAAGTTTATTTTCAGGTTATGGACCATATTTACATAACAGTACCTCTTTAAAAAGTATCTTGTTAACATAAGCCTGCTGCGCGGGGTTAGCCGTGCGGTTTAAAGCGTCTTGTCACGGTTCGCGCACCTCTCTCCGTCGGAGGTTCGAGCCCTCCCTCGGGCATGGGTGTGTGTGTGTGTTGTCCTTAGAGTAAGTTAGTTTAATTTAGATTAAGTAGTGTGTAAGCCTGGGGACCGTTGGCCTCAGCAGTTTGGTCCCATAGTCCTTACCACAAATTTCCAAAACATAAGCCAACAATAACTAACGACTGTTGCTTTTTCTTAGAGTTTTTTTTTTTTTTTTTTTTTTTTTACAACTCCGCCCCCTACCCCGCTAATGGTAAAGGACGTTTTGGAAAATACGTTGGCTCTTCTAGGGTTAAGTTCCATATGAGGGTGAAATGAGGGCTACAGAGTGACTCACAGGTGACCCAATGTCTTGAATTTTGTTTAGCAATTATTTAATCAGACGTAAGCGGCACGCAGTCGGCGTCCTGCCCCTGTGTTACAAACCATTAACGGTGCTTTTCCCGTGGCGGTCGTGTCACCGGCGGCCGCCTCGGCGCCTGTGCGCCCCCCCCCCCCTCCCTGCACCTCCCCGTACTCCGCGCCCCTCAGCAGACAGAGTGGAGTGGCGCCAGGCGATACGCGGTGAGTGCGCGGCTGTTTGCCGCTGTCCGGTCTGCGGCGCCGGCAGATGGGCCTCCTGGGACAGGGACAGCCACAAGCGGAGGCGGGAGACGGGAGGCGAGGGGAGTTGGAAGGAGCAGTCACGGGTCAAGGGGGCAGCCGACACATCGGCCGGCCGGCCGTTCTCTGAGGCCGAGGGAGCGTGGGGCGGTATCACACACTGTTACGTGAACACTTACCAACTCAAGTACGACAACACTGTGACTCTATAAGCCGTGACGAAAGTAATGGGAAGTAGCGGAAGTGAAAAGAGATAGAAACTTATCAAAATTTGTGGTCAAGGGGTAGGCTAAATGAATTCTGCTACTTTGAAGGCAAAGAAACCCATGAAGGATGTAGCAAGGAGGACAGAATAAGCATGTTAGCACAGGCAATGAGGGCATTCTTGGCCAAAGGAAGTCTACTAGTACCAAACATAGCACTTAATTTGAGAAATGTTCGCCCCTGGTAGCTGAGTGGTCAGTGCGACGGAATGTCGTAACTAAAGGCCCGGGCTCGATTCCCGGCTGGGTCGCAGATTTTCTGCGCTCAGGTACTGGGTGTTGTGTTGTCCTTATCATCATATCATCCCCATCGAAACGCAAGTCACTGAAGTGGCGTCAACTCGAAGAATTAGCACCAGGCGAACGTTCTACCCGACGGGCATTTTATTTATTTGAGAAATAAATTTCTGAAAATGTACGACTGGAGCACAGCGTTTATGGTAGTTAATCATGGACAGTGGGAAACCTGAAGAAAATAGAATCGAATTATTTGAGACATGCTACAGGCGAACGCTGAAAATCAGGTGGAGTGATAAGGAATGAGAGATTCCTCCGCAGAATCGGCGAAGGTTGGAAAAGACAACAAAAAGGGACAGGATGACAGCTCATGTGTAAAGGCGTCGGGGAATAACCTTCATGGTGCTGGAGGCAACTGTAGAGAGCAAAATGTGTATGGGAAGGTATAGATTGGAATACATGCAGCAAATAATTGAGGATGCAGGGTGCAGTTCCTTCTTTGAAAAGAAGTAGGCCCAGGGGAGGAATTCGTGGCAGACCACAGCAAACCAGAAAGAGAGATAGAGGGAGAACGAGAGAGAGCGAGAGAACGAGAGAGAGCGAGAGGACGAGAGAGAGCGAGAGAACAAGAGAGAGCGAGAGACCAAGAGAGAGCGAGAGAACGAGAGAGAGAGAACGAGAGAGAGCGAGAGAACGAGACAGAGCGAGAGAACGAGAATGAGCGAGAGAACGACAGAGACCGACAGAACGAGAGAGACCGAAAGGAGAGAACGAGAGAGACCGAGAGAAAGAGAGAGAGAGAGAGAGAGAGAGAGAGAGAGAGAGAGCGAGACAAAGAGAGAGAGCGAGAGAAAGACAGAGAGAAACAGAGCATAATTAATTAAAAATTTAAATCAGGCTTATATTCCTGACAAATATATCTTCTTACAAATAACATTCTTGTGATTTTTTGTATTAATTTTATTTTGATGCCTCCCTAACTCTTCGCAATCTGATCAAAAGTAGCTGGACACCAATTAGTGGACGTTATTATGTGGTGGGCTCACTTTTCGGCTTTATGACTTCTTGAACTCTGTGTCGGCCACTGAGATGGCAGCCAATTTTTGCTCAAGAGCCGAAACCAGAGGTGGTATTGATGAACACTGGAGTGAAATCGAAGCTCTAAATCATTCCAAAGATGTTGTAGCGGATTCATGTCGGGCCTTTTTCAGTCCATTTGAGGAATGTTACTGTCCACAAATAATTCTCTCAGAGATGCTGCTTTTGGACAAAGTGCATTTTGACTGATACAGCAGTCTTCATAAGCCCGCTCCCTAAGCTGAGCGTCAGCGCCTCTAACTGCCATGCTGCTGGCCTCGGTGTTATGTTGCCCTCATTTCGTCATGATCGACACGCAAGTCGCCTGATGTGGCGTCAACTGAAAAGATTTGCAACTCGGCGGCCCAATTGGTCCTGTGGGAAGTCCTGGTCATCAGTGTCATACGATTATTCCATTTTCATTGCTTGCATTGTCATCGGACTGTTCCTTTATAGTACGCAGTACACAATCCAGGAAATGTGTTACTATCCTTCCGGATTTCGCGTTTTTTTAAAGCGTAATAACGGGGAAAACTCCTTACACCCTAACCACGAGAAACGCCATGACACCATAACGCTAGCACCTCCGCATTTCACTGTTGGCAGTACAGAAAAATGGCTCTCAGCACTATGGGACTTAACATCTATGGTCATCGGTCCCCTAGAACTTAGAACTACTTAAACCTAACTAACCTAAGGACATCACACAACACCCAGTCACCACGAGGCAGAGAAAATCCCTGACCCCGCCGGGAATGTTGGCAATACAGATGATGGAAAGTAACGTTCTTCGGGTATTCACCAAACCCACCAACACCCATCCACCCGACTGCCACAGGGTATAGCGTGACTCATGACTGAAAACCACTCGTTTCGTCACCCACTGTCCAGTGGCATCACCTCAAGTGTCGCTTAGAACAGACCTCAGAAAAGTGTGGCTTATGCGGAGCTGCTCGGCAATTGTACGCGGTTCCTATAACTCCCTACATACAATAAGGATACTTCAACTCACGAGTGATTCCTTCCGCTAATTCCATTGGTTTTCTTTACATCCACCCTCTGGAATGAACGGAAGTCCTTGTCCGTCAGTACATGCGGCCTACCTGGTTACGGTTTAGCTGTCGTTGTTCCTTCACGCTTGCACTTTACCATCACATCACCAACAGTCGACTTGGATAGCTTTACAGAGCTCGAAATGTGGCTGATGGATATGTTACTCAGGTGGTGTCCACGATCAAAACAACCGCACTCTACTTACCGATCCACTTTGCTCTGACTGCTTCTCTACTGACATCACCATACTCCCAGCCTCCATTTAGACTGGCCGATCCGTCTCTCGTGACATTTAGTGGTCCATTCCGCATTGCATAAGGGTGTCTAGATACTTTTTCTCAGAGAGTATACATGTCGTTGTTGTTGCTGTAGTTTTCAGTCCAGAGACTGGTTTGGTGCATCTCTCCATGTGACTATCCTGTGCAAGCTTCTTCATCTCCAAGTAACTACTGCGACCTACACCCTTCTGAATCTGCTTAGAGTATTCATCTCTTAGTCTCCCTCTGCAATATTTAACCTTCACGCTACCCTCCAATACAAAATTGGTGATCCCTTGATACCTCAGAACACGTCCCACCAACCGATCCCTTCTTATAGTCAAGTTGTGCCACATTCCATTATCCTCATTTTTCTTTTGTTGATGTTCATCTTATATCCTCCTTTCAAGACACTGTCCATTCCGTTCAACTGCTCTTCCAGGTGCTTTGCTGTCTCTGGCAGAATTACAATGTCATCGGCAAACCTCAAAGTTGTTATTTCTTCTCCATGGATTTTAATTTCTACTCCCAATATTTCCTTTCTTTCCTTTATTGCTTTCTCAATATACAGATTAAATAATAACGGGGATAGTCTACAACACTGTCTCACTGCCTTCTGCTTCCCTCTCATGCCCCTCGACTCTTATAACTGCCTTCTGGTTTCTGTAGGAAGTGAAATAGCTTTTCGCTCCCTGTATTATACCCCTGCCACCTTCAGAATTTGAAAGAGAGTATTCCAGTCATCATTGTCAAACGCCTTCTCTAAGTCTACATATACTAGAAACGTAGGTTTGCCTTTCCTTAATCTTCTAAGGTAATTCGTTGGGGCAGTACTGCCTCACGTGGTCCAACATTTCTACAGAATCCAAACTGATCTTCCCCGAGGTCGGCTTCTACCAGTTTTTCCATTTGTCTGTAAAGAATTCCTGACAGTATTTTACAGCCGTACTTAGTACCTGATAGTTCGGTAATATTCAAACCTGTAAACACCTGCTTTGTTTGTAATTGGAATTATTATAGAGTCTGAGGGTATTTCGCCTGTCTCATACATTTTGCTCACCAGCTGGCAGAGTGTAGTCAGGACTGGCTCTCCCAAGGCTATCCGTAGATCTAATGGAATGGTGTCTACTCCGGGGGCCTTGTTACCAATTACATTCAATATCTCTTCTGTTACCCAAGGATTTCTGCTAGCCGTCGTCCTTCTACTTGCTTGATCTTCTGCTGCCTTTACTATTTCATCTCTCAGAGCTACCCATTCTTCTTCTACTGTATTTGTTTCCCCCGTTCTTGTCAATCGTTCCCTATCGCTCTCATTGAACATCTCTACAACCTCAGGTTCTTTCATTTTATCCAGGTCGAATCTCCTTAAATTCCCACCTTTTTGCAGTTTCTTCAGTTTTAATCTGCAGTTCATAACCAATAGACTGGTCAGAGTCCACATCTGCCCCTGAAAATGTCTTACAATTTAAAACCTGTTTCCTAAATATGTCTTATCATTATATAATCTATCTGAAATTTCCCAGTGTCTCCAGGACTCTTCCACGTATACTACCTTCTTTTATGATTCTTAAACCAAGTGTTAGCTATGATTCAGTTATGCTCTGTGCAAAATTCTACCAGGCGGCTTCCTCTTTCATTCCTTACCCCCATTCCATATTCACCTACTACTTTTTCTTCTCTTCCTTTTCCTAATATCGAATTCCAGCCCCCCATGACTATTAAATTTTCGTCTCCCTTCGCTATCTGAATAATTTCTTTTATCTCATCATACACTTCACCATTCTCTTCGTCATCTGCGGAGCTAGTTGGCATATAAACTTGCACTACTGTGATAGGCGTGGGCCCCGTGTCTGTCTTGGCTGCAATAATGAGTTCACTATGCTGTTCGTAGTAGCTCACCCGCGCTCCTACTTTTTTATTCATTATTACACCTACTCCTGCACTACCCCTATTTGATTTTGTGTTTATAACCTTGTCCCTCCTGCCACCGAACTTCATTAATTCCCAATATATTTAACTTTAACCTATCCATTTCAGTTTTTAGATATTCTAACCTACCTACCCGACTAAGGGATCTGACATTCAAAGCTTCTATCCTCAGAACGCCAGTTTTGTTTCTCCTGATAACGACGTCCTCCTGAGTAGTCCCCGCCCGGTGATACGAATGGGGGACTATTTTAACTCCGGAATATTTTACCCAAGAGGACACTATCATCAACTAACCAAACAGCAATGCTGCATGCCCTCGGGAGAGATTACGGCTCTAGTTTCCCCTTGCTTTCAGCCGTTCTCAGTACCAGCACAGCAAGGTTGGTTTCGTTTGTGTTACAAGGCTAGATCAGTCAATCATCCAGGCTGTTGCCCCTGCAACTACTGAAAAGATTGCAGCCCCTCTTCAGGAACTAACGTTTGTCCGGCCTCTCGACAGATACCCCTCCGTTGTGGTTGCACCAACGGCACGGCTATCTGTATCGTTGAGGCATGCAAGCACAGTACGACATCCCGAAATCTGATCCGTTATGCTACCATCATGACAGAACAGCAATTTCGCTGCATTGTCAACAGCGGTCGGAATTCGCTGAAAAGTTGAACGGTCCCCTGTTCTTCAAAGAGGCAATCTGATATAGGAAACTTCCTCCTTAAAGCTGGATAGTGGCTTGCCAAGATGGGAAACCTTTCAAGAATGAAGGCAATGTCTGCTTTTCATGTCCCAGGAGGTATAACGTCGGCCCTAACTTTCTTAGCGTTTGGCAGGGGCCCTAGTTTTTGGTATTCGGGGCTTGGTAAGAACCGATCACTGCGAGGTCATCACTCCGGAATGCATTCGTCACGCTCCATTCTCCTTCTTTGGACATCGGCGCTTAGATAGTATATTCGGAAGGGGCTAAGTGTTATGGCATTGGGCTCAAGGCACTTGTCGTCTAGAGCTTCGTTATAGTCCTGCTCTTCAGTCTCTTGGATAGGGATGCGTGATGACCCTCGCTATAACGTGCTACCGAAAGCGATTCTTTCGGGCTGCAGCGTTGTAGAAGTCTGCTGCATGATGCAAACAACTTTCAGCATAGCCACATGGTAAGAAGACATCGCAACAACCATGCCCATTTGTCGTCTCGAACGAAATGAATGCACTGATCTGTCTTGTTATTTTGAAAGCTTCCATCACCCCCTCCCTCTCCCCCGCAAACAGTATCTACTGTGCAGAGTTTAAACTGTAGAGTATCACCCAAGTTGTCTGCTACCCTATAATCACTGCTAGTTTAGTACTTGAAGAAACTTTTATTAACCAAAGCAAGGAGAAGATCGCATTCAGTATTATTTATTTCAATAGTTAAGACTGTCACCTTCTGATCTTCAAAAAATTTGTTGTTATATGTCGTGTTTCATTATGAGTATCACCCATGGCGCGTTGCCATTATTGTCTATAGTATGTAGCACATTCGACACAGTTTCTTGAAATGAAGTTTGTCCCTAATAAAAACAATACAGTTAAAAAGGATACTGTGTATTGCTTTTATTTGTGAAAAACCTGTTTTATATTTAACAGCCCTATGTGCGATATACTAGATACTATCCTGTGCAATGTCATGCTAGCATGTGTGTGTTGGGGTCATAGCGGAACGGGAAGTATTGCAACAAGTTTTTTGAAGATCAGAAGACGGCAGTCTTAACTTTTGAAACCGGTCATTAGGAATAAACGATATTGAATGCGATTTCAGCTGTTAAAAGTTTCTTCTAAGCAAATACAGATCGCTCCTTCCAGTCTCTAATTATGCGAAATTTCAATCACTAATTTAGTGGTTTATTAATAATACGTGTTTGTTTTTAAGTGGCAGCGTTTTGGTTACGGTTGTGTGGAGTGAATTCATGGTACTTTGTCAAGGCTAACCTCATCACCGTGAAAGTACCTGGGTTTACTATATGAATATTTTAATGAAACTCTCTTCATTTATGTGTTGTAGCCTGTGTCCACTTTTCAGCTTCTTAAGCATGTTAGAACTCCAGACTGTCTTACACGGTGAAGACTGTACAAAGCTCATAACTTTAGAAAACAAATATTGTAACGTTGTTGTTGTTATTGTTGTTGTTGTGGTCTTCAGTCCTGAGACTGGTTTGATGCAGCTCTCCATGCTACTCTATCCTGTGCAAGCTTCTTCATCTCCCAGTACCTACTGCAACCTACATCCTTTTGAATCTGCTTAGTGTATTCATCTCTTGGTCTCCCTTTACGATTTGTACCTTCCACGCTGCCCTCCAATACTAAATTGGTGATCCTTTGATGCCTCAGAACATGTCCTACCAACCGATCCCTTCTTTTAGTCAAGTTGTGACACAAACTTCTCTTCTCCCAAATCCTATTCAATACCTCCTCATTAGTTATGTGATCTACCCATCTAATCTTCAGCATTCTTCTGTAGCACCACATTTCGAAAGCTTCTATTCTCTTCTTGTCCAAACTATTTATCGTCCATGTTTCACTTCCATACATGGTCACACTCCATACAAATGCTTTCAGAAATGACATCCTGACACTTAAATCTATATTCGATGTTAACAAATTTCTCTTCTTCAGAAACGCTTTCCTTGTCATTGCCAGTCTACGTTTTATATCCTCTCTACTTCGACCATCATCAGTTATTTTGCTCCCCAAATAGCAAAACTCCTTTACTACTTTGTCTCATTTCCTAATCTAATTCCCTCAGCATCACCCACCTTAATTCATGTAACATGTTCAACAAATAATTGGTGACGTTGAGTGTAGCGCCCACTCTTGGTACAGGAAAGGACGTCCTGGCTAGCCGCGTAGTACGGCAGACGACACGATAAGTAAGAGAATAAGATTTCCCATCATGGTACACATTTTTATCTTCTTCGTGAAACCGTTTTGTAAGATGGTATGCTGAGGTGGGGCGATCAGTATGGTTGGCAATGAACACATTACATTCGCCGCGATGGCAGTGTAGAACATTTATTGCTCCAAGATGATATCGGACAATATGAAAAATCCAGCTTTCTTTTTGTAGCTCGCTATTCATTGCTTGTAACCGCCGTGTGCGATCAAATTTCTTAGCAAGTCTGCTGCCTGTGTGTCAACAATTCGCAGGCAGCGCGGAGCTGCGCGCCAAGCTTGTGAGAATCATGTTCGCTGCTAGCTTACATTGACGATACAAGGATGTTAACGATGTGTATTTGATCACTTTCGCACATTTTACCAACTGTGTTGAAAGGGTCCTGTAGCCACCTTTCATTAGTCCGGTAGCACATTTTCACTAGCATTTATCTTTCTTTTCCTTGTTTTTCTTTTCTCATAACTCTCATTGTGGTGTGATTGAATGAATGCGGTTGCGTGTCACGTTGCTAGATGGTGGCGTAGTATGCTGCAGAACGTCTGCGATAGTCATACAGATTCAGCAGCAGTTGTACAGAATAGCCAACTCTCGTAGTGGTCAAGTAGGCAAAGAGGTTTCCGCTACTTGTGAGAAATCCACCTGCGTTAGGTTGGTGGCGGAAATGGCATCTTTGGGTTTTCCGGGCCACGAGGAGCGTGGAAGAGGCTGGAGACGAAAGCGGGAGGCAGTCTGCCGCCGGTACGGGAAGCGTCCACAGCTGTGCTCCAGTCGAAGAAGGGTGAGTTAGACTGACCGCGTGGCGCGTCGTTACTTGGCGAGAGGAGAGCTATTAGCTTTTGGTCTCGCTTTTCAGCTCTGAAAGATTGCTTTGCTTTGTCGCAGCAAGGGATGCAAAACTTTGGCAGATTTTTCTTTTAGAAAATTTCTACAGCAGACTTGGATCCGCTGGAAGAGCGCCACACAAAGGTGTCGATAAGAAGTGAGCACTCGCTCCTGTATGAATGTCTGTTTGACTTGATCTGTGCCTGTATAAGGTTTTATTTTCCTAAATATCAATAGCTTTGCCTTCTCGTAAATTTTCCTTGCTTTATGTGTCTTTCGTCCGTGGGGAGCCAACCACGTGGTTGAACATCAGAGTTTGTTGGGCTACCGTCATCATTAACTGTCCGATCTCATGTTTGTTTTAAAGAATGTTAACTGTTCATGATTTGTGGTGTGATATTGTTGCAACTTGGCCGCGATACCTAGAAATTGCGTCTCCACAAACCACGTGGTCACGGGGGTGTACTGCGAAACGTGTACTGTTTCACGAATTATTGCGATCAGTTATCAGGCACCAGCAGTTGTATGAATGATTCACACCAGTGATTTTAGGTGTAGATTATAACGGTGAATGTATCCTTGCTTTTCTTTAATGTTTTAGGAATTAGTGTTATCAGAAATTCTGTACAAGCCTCGCATCCATGTCTTAGGAATAAATGATTTTATCTACAATTTTCTCTTGTGTTCCGAGGTTACGTTTTTGCACCTAAGCCACTCACCTCGTAGCTTTCCCGTTAGCACATCCAACGCGTTTCCATACGCACAGGTTCAGTGATTAGTTTCCCCTTTTACTTTAAAACATATGCTTTAGATTAAGTCTTATTTTCAGGTATGTTGCTGAGAGCTTACCTTATGTACAGTGTTGATGCATTTTCTACTTCATTTTAAATGTTTGATTCTCGTCAACAGTGCACGGGCAATACTATTAATTACATCGCATCCCCCATGAGCGATATCACGAGGTATACATTTTTATGAATTTTTGGACTGTGATCAAATTAATCTACTTTCCAACTCGGCCAAACCTTTGATTAGTTGTATGGTTAGAGTCGGTGGCGACCCAGATCTTAACGTGATTACCCGTAGAAACAGGTTAGTTACAGTGTGTATTTTTTTTATTGGATCTGTTCAAGACATGAATACGTAGGAAGTTATTTTTATGCTTCACTTCATGTAATGAAACGAGGCAATTTTATAGAAAGTTCCAGAAGGTATGTGGAGCATGATACATTTTATACATTCCACCATCTCTGCGCCCGTTTTGTCTTTGTTTTTCCCTTACATCAAATGGTGGAAGCCTAAGACCGCTGGAAACGCTCATCTTGGAGAAATAAATGTGTCTGCACCGCAATCGGGGCCTATGGGGTGTATTCATTGCTGTGGTGAGTGCTGTGCTGTGCTGGATTACGAATTTCGTTCTGGTGAGTGACTGAGTCAGCCAGCACTGCTGCTCCACAGCATCCTGCCTGCGGACGGGAGGCACGTTCTGCGGCCGGTGGCCGAGTAGGGGCAGGGCACCTGCGGTCGTCTCATTACCGCCCAACGCGGTCCTCCGTAGCCGTAGGTGTGACGTCACGCTGCAGTTTAGCGAGGTGCTTCTACTGTTCCCAGGCACTACGGTATAATATTAAAAAAATACAAAATGTTGTTCACTCCCCGGAGACATTACGTTAAAACTATGTAATTCAGCCCTCATCTTTTTTTGTCGGGGTTGAGGAACACTCATCAGTCTTCACATTGCTTTGAAGCCGATCCTCAGCTTCCTACTACCTCTATTATTTATTGGATATATTACAACATATGTTTTCTCCTACAGTTTTTACACTCTATGCCTCCTACCAAGGAAGTTATTCCCGGATGTCTCATCAAGTGCTGTCATCCTGTTCATTCACTTCCTTATGTTCCTCTCCTTATCATTTCTGCAGGGAACCTCCTCGTTTCTTACCTAATCTGTCAGTCTTCCATACCAGCACATGTATCGATTCTCTTAGTTTCCGGTTTTCTCACAGCCTGTGATTCACTACCATACAACGATGTTCTCCAAACGTACATTCTTCAAAATTTATCGGCTGATTATGCTGATGTTCAATGCTACTACACTTCTCTCCGACAGGAATGTCCTCAGACCCTGTGATAATCTGCCTTTTATGTTCTCCTTGCGTGTGCGCCATGAGCTATTTTGCTTCCACGGTACCAAAATTCATTAATTCCATCTACTTCGTGGTCCCCAATTTTGACGAGTTTATTGTTAACCTCATTACTGCTACTCCTCATTAATTTAGGTTTTATTATTATATCTCAATTCTTATGTAGACTGTTAACTCCATTATACATGTCCTGTAACTCTATTGCTAAGGATAAGTGATGTATCCTACTTGATAGCATACACTCGATAACTGATTGTATCAGCTCGTAGTTTACATTAAATCATCTTCCGCAGGCCACCTAAAGAAGTGGTAGAACTAACTCATCAACCTTGTAACATTTCTACAGGAATTTGCTATGCTGACATCGGGTGCTAATAGTAGAATAAAAACGGGTTACAAGCCGTGAGCTGTCTGGGGAGGTTAACCGTGCGTTTACTGGGCAACTGTTTCACGACTGGGTAACTAGTCTAGGTTTACCACATTACCAATCAGACTAAACATTAATTATAATATTTTAATAGTCATACAACAACCGGTAATATATATTTATAAAAGGGAGAATTTAAATAAAAAGAAAGAATTCAGTTTATATTTGCAAATTTATTTTAAAGATTGTTCATTGAAATTTCAGCATATTATACGTGAGTTATAACTGAGCTGGTGCCTTATTTACGATTGTGAAAATGTGAGATTGGAATCTTACTGAACACATAAAATATGGAGTCAAGATTGGGAGACTGGATACAACACTGCATTCATAAAACAACACACAAAGAACATTGAAACACATGCAAGAGAAAGTTAATCACTACAAACAGATTCAAATTTTTTACCCAAAGAAATTACTTTCGTAGCACAATCCTGTCCGTCTTGTAATTACCACACACTGGTATACTAACTTCATATTAACTCTTTGTGAAATCTTCCCAGAAAGAATAGCTGAGGGCTACTTTGATGATTACACCAAATGCTTCACGTGGTCAACTTGTTTTACAGAAAGCGTATAACTCCACAGTATTTTTGATAATAAAATAAATTAGCTCGAAAAGCAATTGACAAAAGAAAAACTTTGAACTGGTTACTAACGTCTTACTATTAACCTGATGGGTCAAACAGTTATATAACCACGTGGTACTGGTCTCGCAAAGTACATCCCACGTGGGTTGAACATAAAGAAAGGTTGCTATATTAAAAATATTGTTAAGACGAGACGTTATAATCACACAAGCATTCGCATTTAAGATTGATCTTAGTTAGAGTTACTGATCAACACGTGGTTCCACTTTACTCACAAAGTAGTAACAAAGCAACTCCCGGAAAATAATATGAACCTCACACGAGAATTACACTACGCTGCAATTTAAGATAACCTTAGATATCTTAGAGGTAAACCCGAAATAAAATGATTAAATTCTCAGTTAGGCTGAACTTAACAAATCCGTTGTCCTACGGACTTAGCAGACACGCGCTTAGCCGGAGATCTTACCATTTCAGACGCTCGCCACCGCCAGACTACAACTGCCTACCACCAGACTGCCACTGACTACCGCCGAGCGTGCTTCCTGAGGGTCGCTCACAAAGACAAACGAAAGGGGCCAGAGGGGCAGCTTCCTATACCAACATGACAAGGGACGGACCGGACCATACTAAGAATAGAAACCTCTCTGCTTTCAGGAACCGTAGCTACCTGTTCCGACGTTGGTCCTACTGTTCTCTAGCAGACAGCCTTGTCTGCTACCCTCAAGCATGCAACTACAAACACATTTGATCATTCATCCTCTCACACAGAAGGGAAGGGGGATGACAGTATCTTATCATATACAGTATATAACAGAAAGCGGATGTAGGTTCCGTATGAGACTGTGTGACATGAATTACATATAAGAATTACATATAAACTTTGTTTTAAAGTGTAGTAGTGTGACAGATCGTTCTTGTTTACGTGTAAGAGTAACACGTTCCACTACTCAGTCTCCTCCCAGATAGTCAGAAACGCCACAGTAAATTTAGAAGAGGAATTTACTCCATAAATGACATCAGATTTAAGAAATTAAACATGAAAGGAATCCAACAGAGACCTTTCATAACCCCAACGCTCCGGGAAAAGACTGTGCAGGGAATTTTCTGGCCATGCTAGGACATTCCGAAGCAGGCTTCTCACACCCTACTTAAACCAAAAGTGTAAAGAAAAGGCAAAAGGTCACCAGCTACTTGCTAAAACACAATAATTTCAAACATCTTTACAATCTACCAATTTCAAAGAGAGAAAAAAAAAAACACACAATCTGTGACACCTATTTAAAAGATCGTGTAGACCTAAATCGGTCAGCAAGTAAAAACAATGGTTCCTGTGTCATTAATATGAAAACAATTTCTGGTTGTTACCCTTATGGAGTTCACCAGTATTTGCTCATTGCAAGAGCCAACTGATCACAGGCAAATTTATGACTGTTTATTAACAGGCAAAATTTATGAAAATAGCAAAGGTGCCACAGCAATTAATTTACGAAACATAATATCACAAATCTAATACCTAACACAAGAACAAACATTGATCAATAAAACAGTACAATAGTCAACATCTAAAACAAAACACCAATAAATAAAACACCTGCAAAATACAAGAGTCAAAGTTTAAAAAAAATATAGAACACCTGCAAAATACAAGAGTCAAGAGTTTAATAAACACCAATAAATCGAGTCCCTGCAAAACACACGAGTCAAAGTTTCTGTGACCGAAACACACGTATATGCATTGAACTAAGAACCGTATAATCACTGTTCACTGATACACTCACTAGTTCCATTGTTCCGAGGCACAATATAAGGGGTGGGGGAGGGGGTTCGTCGCCGCAGCTGTCAATAGGGATTTTTGTCCATCTGTTGCGTGCAATCCCGCCGTCTCTGCCCTCTCATGAAGTTTCTCTTGGTGGTCTGTGTCACGTACATCTCGATTTGGTTCCATGTTTGTGTTGTCAAATTCGTGCGGTATCCTCGATTGACACGCCAGGTTGATATTCCTGGGCAATGATGACACTTCAATGGCTCTTCTTTTGTGCCACCCTTAGCGACCAGAGAACATCGAACCATGATTTACTGTCGGTTGACAGTAGGCATCCGTCAGGAAATGTCGATAGGCGTCGTTGACGTCTGCAAGTTTCTTTGGACAGTACCTGTCAAAAGGCTCCACGCCCCTTGTGTTGTTTCTCCGCGGCCGTCTCGTCACGGTCGCGTGCGTTGCCAGGAGATGGATTTCCGCGCGGTGGACCGCTCGCCCATCTCAGGTCATCGCCTCGAGGAAAGGGTCGCCCGGGGCGGCCGCCCATTAGCAGCAGGTACAAGGGAAAGTGTTTGCGGCGCCCTTTCTTTTGTTGTCGGCCGCGCTCCCGAAGTGGCCTGGCTGACAGCGTGTCCTGCTGGGAAACCCGCCAGTTTACCACTAGTCCGGCTGCTCCCGCTGTCTCTTAAGAGTTTTGCCGGTTCGCTTTCTCGTTCTCAACTGCATTCACAGAAATTTTTCATCATCCTTATGTGATTACACAATGTCATACATAATACCACTTAGTATTGTCTTTCACAATTTTTAAGAACAAAGTGAGACTTAATTAATTTTTTTAATAAAAATAGTTAGATGAATCTACAATATAAAATAAAATTTAAATGACTTGACAATGTAAAAAAATAAAAGTGAAATGGCTTGACAATGTAAAAATAACAATTAAATGAACTGACAATACAATATTTAAATCCACATCACTAATGTGGTTCACTTACGTTTTAATAAATCAAATGCTATTTATTAATTCACTAAAATGAATAGGGTTATGCCTTGCGCAAGTATAGGTCAGGAGAGCATAGGGTTCACATGTTATTTACACACACACACATGCACACCTGTTGTCTATTCTACAAACTAACTACCCATAAACATGCATTACTCA
The DNA here is from genome assembly GCF_023898315.1 of Schistocerca nitens. Taxonomy (NCBI): domain Eukaryota; kingdom Metazoa; phylum Arthropoda; class Insecta; order Orthoptera; family Acrididae; genus Schistocerca; species Schistocerca nitens. The sequence continues at coordinate 407,119,661 of NC_064620.1, forward strand.
AAATTCTACTTCTATCCACTACTAATTAATCCCACAAGCTACTTCTATGCTACTTCAACAAAGTGTTTACACCACTACAACGTTGTTCTAATTTGTCCTCTTCTTGACGCTCGCGGCATACGTCTTGTCACATGATAAATATGGAGAAACTTTCCTTAAACATACACAGTAAAAAGAACAATGGTTATTTACACGCAAAAACATTTATACCAGTTCGCACACCTGAAAAGAGACTCGCAATTATACATTTATCATACTCATATATTCACACATAACACAGTAAGAAAATTTCATCTAAAATTACGTTATCACAAGAATTAATCACACAGATGGCTCTGAGAAGGTTAAATTATTTGCATTATACAGGTTATATTACATTTTCTTACCCATTTTGCTTCGATTTCGTTCCTTCTTTACGTTACCTTTCGCTTTCAAATCAGTTATTTCGCCTGTGGTGGTTATTCTGGATTCATTTCTCATGAATGGCAAAATTGTGGTCACCTCTATTCTGTAAAACAGTTTCATCTTTACATATTGAACTTACAACAGACACAAAAGATTCGAATCTTCCTGTAGTTTAAATGACAAATGTTTTGCTTCATCCTTATTACCTTAACCCAAGCTTTCCTTCGTCCCATAATCAAAATTATTTAATCATCCTCTACCTTCAAGAGGGAAATTTCCTCAGTACACATCATATAGGCTGCAGTGCATCCCGCACCAGCGAAAACAGTAGGCTGTAATGCTCACAGCATCAGCAAAACACATAAACGTCGCTTTTCTAGGACAAGTATTAACGCAGAATAATTTTTTAGGCTTTGGCTCAACATCAATCAAGACTACAAAAAGGATCCATATTTCCGTTCCATTCTCCATTTGCTGAAAAACTGCTCGTATTTGACTACCACAATAATATTTCAGAGCCACGTAAATTACACAAACCACAATTCTTCTTTCACCTTGAAGGGAATCAATCTACTTACGAAATCCACAGACAGCACTTTACGTACTCAGCTATAAAGAACAAAAAAGACATATATCATCAATATTAACATATCATCGCATATTGAGAAGCCAATGGTTAAACAATCGTATTATCGCATCCTGTTTTCAAGATTCTAAACTTACTCATTCCTTTCTCAGAGTCCTCCTATCTTAAAATTATTCATACAGCACGCATACTATAGTAAGAGATCCTCATTTATACTGACAGATATAGAATAGTAATAGATAGATAGTAGCACTGAAAGCAGAAAATCGGAAACAAGGCTACTAACAGCTGGGGACCTGGGTTTGCCAGACCCATAATACCCACAGATCGGATATTCCCCTGAGTTTTTGCAATAATTCAACACAGATCTTGCTTCCCTCAGGAGCGACTCCATTCAATTTACACAAAAAAAACATAAACAGCATTTTACTCGTTCACACGGAAACCTTTTATGTTCACATTAGAACCAACCTAAATCCTAATTGCACAAGGAAAGAAAAAAAATTAAAACATCACTTCAATCCATCACATAGAAACATCTTTATCATTAATTTTTACCAACCTATTATTCAAAATGCATACGCCACAAATTTAAACTAATCAATTCACTCTCCTCTCTATAAATCCTATGTACTCATTTGCCATGTCGCTCATTTGTTCCGATTGGCGCCTTCTGGGCTGATCGTTTGTCATTGCCGGTTTCGTTCATTTCCATTTACTGGATTATGTCTAGGGTTGGCCGGCCGAATTTCAACATCATGTGGGGCTCCGCCTACAATCCTACTCCCACCGTGTTCATCGTAGTAATGATGCTGGTTGCCGTACCTGTTGCGTTCACGATCTTGTGCACGTCCTCGATCATTTCTGTTGTTCCACCTGTGCTCGCGACTGTTACCCCAGTTTCTATACGGCCGGTCCCGATTATTGATCCGTTCGCGTCGCGACGACCAGTCACGCCGTTGATTAGTACGACGGCCACGACTGCGATCGCGCTGCTGTGCCCTGTAATAACTTTGTGCCTGATTAGGCGGGCATTCTGGTGTATTGTATTCCAACTCTTGGAGAAGTGTTTTAAACGTTTCCACGTCCTCTTTGCATCGTCCCGCAAGAATGACGTGCCGCAAGTGCATCGGCAATTTGGTGATGCATATCCTAATTAGTTCCGCAGGTCCGTATGGGTCGTATACAAATTGATTTTCCTGCAGCATGTGATCGAATAGGCGTGCAGGGCTGCCGAAACCAGGCTGGTTCAGCTCGTGAATCGCTAAACTGTTGTCCGCTATTGTGTTGCTAACGGATGTGGGACAATGCGTTTCCGCGTCCTGGACCCTCGAGAGTACCTGCTGGTGTTCTCTTTGGCATTCTTCTCTCAGCGGTTGGAAATTCCTAAGTAGCCGTTCTTCGCTTTCTTTAGATTCGGCCTCGCGACTCAGCTCGCTCTGTTCTACGGCTTGCAGATGGTCATCGATTTGTTCAAATGTACGGCCTAATTCTTGGATCGATTTTTCTGATTTCTGCATCATTTGTTCGCCTGGCTCTCGGATCGATTTTTCAAATGTATGCGTCATTTGTTCGCCTAGCTCGCGGATCGATTTTTCAAATGTATGCGTCATTTGTTCGCCTAGCTCGCGGATCGATTTTTGAAATGATTCTTCTTGTTCTCGGAACGATTTTTCTAATTTTTGCGTCATTTGTTCGCCTAGCTCGCGGATCGATTTTTCGGATGATTCTTTTTGTTCTCGGAACGATTTTTCTAATTTCTCTGCGTTTTCTTTATTTTGTTGCAATAAAGCTTTTATGAGTTCCGCCAAATCAATTTGGTTAGTTGGAGGCAAATTAATTTCTGGCTCTGATGTGAGCCCATTCGTGCTGTTTTGCATTTCGTTTGAAGTATTCCCCATTGCATTTTCGGAACCGCCCGACGCGTTAATATTGGAAATCAAATTATCCCCTTGGTCCATGTTGCTTAAGTTGTCGGACCGCTTACTTTTAGCTTGGTTACGTGTCAGCATTAGTGCAATTTACACCCAGTACGCAACACACTAATCACAATAAATGTGTCCCCCAAAAATTACGACAGTCACACGAAAGATACTCAACCTAGTACGCACTTTTTCACACGCAAAACAAATTTTTATGTTTGATCGAAACAGTGGAATTTACAAGCGAGAGAAAAAAAAACACACATATAAAACACACACATATAGAAAACAGAACAAGACAAACAACACAACGCCGCACAACAACGCCGTGAATCTTTTGAACGTCTGCTCGGAAACAACGCAAAGGTTGTTTGAGCGCTGTAGGGAAAAAAAATTAAGATTATAACACGCTCGCAATCTAACGTATCAGAGATTCCAGAGTCTAGCGTAATCACAGAACAGGGTCGCCATGTGTAACATTTCTACATGAATTTGCTATGCTGAAATCGGATGCTAATAGTAGAATAAAAACGGGTTACAAGCCGTGAGCTGTCTGGGGAGGTTAACCGTGCGTTTACTGGGCAACTGTTTCACGACTGGGTAACTAGTCTAGGTTTACCACATTACCAATCAGACTAAACATTAATTATCATATTTTAATAGTCATACAACAACCGGTAATATATATTTATAAAAGGGAGAATTTAAATAAAAAGAATGAATTCAGTTTATATTTGCAAATTTATTTTAAAGATTGTTCATTGAAATTTCAGCATATTATACGTGAGTTATAACTGAGCTGGTGCCTTATTTACGATTGTGAAAATGTGAGATTGGAATCTTACTGAACACATAAAATATGGAGTCAAGATTGGGAGACTGGATACAACACTGCATTCATAAAACAACACACAAAGAACATTGAAACACATGCAAGAGAAAGTTAATCACTACAAACAGATTCAAATTTTTTACCCAAAGAAATTACTTTCGTAGCACAATCCTGTCCGTCTTGTAATTACCACACACTGGTATACTAACTTCATATTAACTCTTTGTGAAATCTTCCCAGAAAGAATAGCTGAGGGCTACTTTGATGATTACACCACATGCTTCACGTGGTCAACTTGTTTTACAGAAAGCGTATAACTCCACAGTATTTTTGATAATAAAATAAATTAGCTCGAAAAGCAATTGACAAAAGAAAAACTTTGAACTGGTTACTAACGTCTTACTATTAACCTGATGGGTCAAACAGTTATATAACCACGTGGTACTGGTCTCGCAAAGTACATCCCACGTGGGTTGAACATAAAGAAAGGTTGCTATATTAAAAATATTGTTAAGACGAGACGTTATAATCACACAAGCATTCGCATTTAAGATTGATCTTAGTTAGAGTTACTGATCAACACGTGGTTCCACTTTACTCACAAAGTAGTAACAAAGCAACTCCCGGAAAATAATATGAACCTCACACGAGAATTACACTACGCTGCAATTTAAGATAACCTTAGATATCTTAGAGGTAAACCCGAAATAAAATGATTAAATTCTCAGTTAGGCTGAACTTAACAAATCCGTTGTCCTACGGACTTAGCAGACACGCGCTTAGCCGGAGATCTTACCATTTCAGACGCTCGCCACCGCCAGACTACAACTGCCTACCACCAGACTGCCACTGACTACCGCCGAGCGTGCTTCCTGAGGGTCGCTCACAAAGACAAACGAAAGGGGCCAGAGGGGCAGCTTCCTATACCAACATGACAAGGGACGGACCGGACCATACTAAGAATAGAAACCTCTCTGCTTTCAGGAACCGTAGCTACCTGTTCCGACGTTGGTCCTACTGTTCTCTAGCAGACAGCCTTGTCTGCTACCCTCAAGCATGCAACTACAAACACATTTGATCATTCATCCTCTCACACAGAAGGGAAGGGGGATGACAGTATCTTATCATATACAGTATATAACAGAAAGCGGATGTAGGTTCCGTATGAGACTGTGTGACATGAATTACAAATAAGAATTACATATAAACTTTGTTTTAAAGTGTAGTAGTGTGACAGATCGTTCTTGTTTACGTGTAAGAGTAACACGTTCCACTACTCAGTCTCCTCCCAGATAGTCAGAAACGCCACAGTAAATTTAGAAGAGGAATTTACTCCATAAATGACATCAGATTTAAGAAATTAAACATGAAAGGAATCCAACAGAGACCTTTCAATCTTTCCCCGTTGCACTCACGAATGGCTCGTGGGATGAGTGACTGTCAATAAGTCTCTGTATTACGTATTATTTCGCGTAGTTAACGTTTCGTGAGATGTATGTGGGAGGAAGTAATACATGAAACTTTCTGGCAGATTAAAACTGTGTGCCAGACCCAGACCGTGGTCCGATACTTTGTTTTAATCTGCCAAGAAGTTTCATATGAACGCACACTACACTGCAGAGTGAAAATCTCATTCTGGAAGTAACATATTGTTCAACTGTACCCTGAAAGTAGTCACTTGAAAATTCCATAACAAATCTTTCTGTGATGCACAACGCCTCTCTTGTAACGCAACTTACTGTAGTTTCTTGTGCACTGCCGTAACGCTCTGACGCAGACTAGATGAGTCTGTAACGAAAGGCGCCACTATTCATTGGATCTTAGTCACACCTGATAAGGACTCCACAATGGCGAACAGTACTTAAGAATCTTTAGTAGATGAGTTACTTTCTTTAAGATTGTTCATATGAATCTCATACGAGCATCTTATTTTCCTGCTGTTTGTTTCGTGTCGGCATTGCACTTACGGTCGCTCTGGATAGTTACTGGCCGGCCGGAATGGCCGAGCGGTTCTAGGCGCTACAGTCTAGAACCGCGCGACCGCTACGGTCGCAGGTTCGAATCCTGCATCGGGCATGGATGTGTGTGATGTCCTTAGGTTAGTTAGGTTGAATTACTTCTAAGTTCTAGGGGACTGATGACCTCAGAAGTTAAGCCCCATAGTGCTCAGAGCCATTTGTTACTTACTGTTTCCAGCAATTTATCATCAATAATGTAGTTGTACAGTACTGGATATCTTTTCCTACGTATGCGCCATATGTTGCATTTATTTGCGTTCAGAGTCGATTGACAAAGCGTGCACCATTTAGCAATCATCTGTACGTCATTCTGTCCTCCGACGTTGCACTTTCTTACAGACAACCGCCGCATCTGAGAAGAGTTTGGAAGAGCTTTCGAAACATTCTGCTAATCACACGCAATGTGAACACAAACGATCATATCACACTGTGCTCCAAGACTGGTACTGTTGTGTGGTACTTAGTTTCTCAGCTATGCTCAGTAGTTACCATCCAACACTACCGAAAGGACTTTGCCTTTATCGCACTTCCTGAACGGGGGATAGTGTTAATTGAAAGTACGACTTACTGTTCATGTTGTAAACTAGTTCAGTGACCGCCATCATCGTGATTTCTTCTGTTGAACTTACAGATTTCATGAGCAGAAACCAAATAATCTTTACTGTTTATCAGTCATTAACTTACGGTTAAGTTCAGTCGTCAGGCAGTTATTTATTTCTATTTCTCGCAGAAATGCAAAAATACAAACTTCATCAACACAGATTTAGTGTGCTTCGACTTAAGTGCAAGTTTGATAGACAATGTAGATTATTTAATAGCTGTCCTGGAAAGCGCTTGGAAGATTTCAAGCACAATAGAAGGAACCAAGACGACAGTAGCACGTGAACTAGTATACAGTAGGTACTAAATAAGCCTTTCATTCAATTATCACTGCCGCCAACTCAGGTGGCAACGGCCTTGCCGCAGTGGATACACCGGTTCCCGTGAGATCACCGAAGTTAAGCGATGTCGGGCGTGGTCGGCACTTGGATGGGTGAAAATCCAGGCCGCCATGCTCTGTTGCCATTTTTCGGGGTGCCCTCAGCCTCCTAATGCCAATTGAGGAGCTACTCGACCGAATAGTCGCGGCTTCGGTCAAGAATACCATAATAACGACCGGGAGAGCGGTGTGCTGACCCCACGCCCTCCTACCTGCATCCTCCACTGAGGATGACACGGCGGTCGAATGGTCCCGGTAGGCCACTCGAGGCCTGTCGACGGAGTGCCAACTCAGGTAGTGCGCCAAAGGCAAAGTCCGTTCGATAGTATAAGAAGACAAGTTCTGAGCACAGTTGAAAGTATAAGCTTAACACAAGAATACCAGTCTAGCTCCAGTGTGTCCATGGGAGGCCAAATTGGAGGAGGCAAAGTACTCTGTGCAATGGTTGGCTGCTTGTAGTGGCTGCAGACTGTGGTGCTTCCAGAACAGCGTGGTGTAAGTCTGTGTGGTCGAAATGCTTTGAACTGCATGCAGTGGCTCACTCGACTGAACTGACAGAGAGCAACCAGAGGCTGACTGGCGGAGTGATACCTACTGGATTCTTGGAAGGCGCGCGATTCGCAGAAGCAAAGTTATGCTTCCAGTTGTGGGACTGTTGCCTGAGATGCGTGAGCTGGTGAGCTCTCGGTTGATGCCACTCCTAGCTAGCACCGCACGTTTCCATGGTGCCGCCTGGTTCCACTTCAGACACTTCAAGACAATGACGTTTTTGGACCCAATCCCACTTCTTATTGTTGATTCGCCATTCCTGCAGTGCTCTTGTACTCTTGTACTTCGGCAACTTGCAAGCAATGTCTGTAATGCGGGTAGCTGGGCCGCAGGCGAAACCCTCCATACATCAACCAGCGAATCTTGGTAGTGATATATTTTCACACTCAATTTTAATCCCATACTGCTTCTTCGATGTACAGACTGACTTTCTCTCTTTTTAAACCGAACACTTCCTTTCGGTCTATTTTTTTTACGTATTGTATTAGATTTTCAGTTTCTCTTACGTACTGCATTACCCATTCTGTGTCCTCATATTCTTCGTCTTTTGCTTGTGACATCGGTATCTATACCAGAACTGTTGTTGCTGGTGTCGCTTCTGTCGAATTTTATAGAATACTCTTGTCTCTCAGTTCCTCATAGGAGCTCACCTTCTACCCTACCTTCTATTCACGACGAATACTGCATCCGTTACATCATTCTCTGCTTCTTTCCATATTATCTATTTCTTCTGACCAGACATTCTTGTCTTCATTTCACTCCAATAACCCCGTACATCTAGGCTCAGTCTTTGCCCCTTTTCAGATTTTCTAGCTTCCATACCTCATTCGGACATCTGACATTACGCTCCGCAACTCGTAGAATTTTACCCTCTCAAGGAAAATTTTATAGCCGAGATTGCGTTCTACGCTACTTTTTATTGAGTGGTTTCGACAGGTAAAACTGCCATCTTCAGGACTCCAAAATGTTTTCGTGTTGTACGCCATGTTCCATTGTGCGTTCATTACTCTTGCCGTGTTAACACTTTAGTCGAGAGTGTATATTTTTCATCCCACAAAGGTGTATATTTCGGATTCCACGTACAATTAAATTTTTTTTTAAAAATCTGAGGATGACAGTTTTAACTGTCGAATGAGATACTCAAATGGCTCTGAGCACTATGGGACTCAACTGCCGTGGTCATAAGTCCCCTAGAACTGAGAACTACTTAAACCTAACTAACCTAAGGACAGCACACAACACCCAGCCATCACGAGGCAGAGAAAATCCCTGACCCCGCCGGGAATCGAACCCGGGAACCCGGGCGTGGGAAGCGAGAACGCTACCGCACGACCACGAGATGCGGGCAATGAGATACTCCAATCAATTAATTACACTTTCACTTGTTACGGAATCTCTTTCTTACGATTACACCCTCTTTGGCACTTCATTACGGGGGATTCGAATGTTTGCGTAATCTTTTGCCAGTGAAGAGATTATCATGGGGTTTCTTCAATTAGAGGCTCAATGTCCAGGGGATATAGATTACGTGTCGTTACTTCACCAGTTTCTATTGCCTTATGCATCCTAATGGCATTAACCATCGCTGATTATTCCGTCTTTTGGGGCAGTTTTCCATCCCAAGAGCGAGAGGGTGCCCAAAACCTCTGGCCGGCCGGGGTGGCCGAGAAGTTCTAGGCGCTACAGTCTGGAACCGTGCGACCGCTACGGTCGCAGGTTCGAATCCTGCCTCGGGCATGGATGTGTGTGATGTCCTTAGGTTAGTTAGGATTGCGTAGTTCTTACTTCTAGGGGACTGATGATCTGAGAAGTTAAGTCCCATAGTGCTCAAATCCATTTGAACCAAAACTTCTGCCTTCCTCCGCATTTTTGAAGAAGGTCGTTGGTGGGACGAGCGTGACACCTGATACCGGATGTCTTAAACAACCATTGATTTATTCAAAATCTAACAGCGGCTGGGATCCAGTGCCACCTTGAGGCGCCATGTTGCGGGCTGGCCAGAAAGATCGTCGGATCCATTTCCAAATGAGACCTTTCGGAGCATTATGGAAAGGAGCTCCAACCAGCTCAGAATTTTAATTATCTGACGCGTCAATTGAACATAATTTTACACGATATCCCTCAGGATGAGATCCAACAGCTCTCTCAATAACGCCGTGTAACTGGTTGGATAAGGGCCAGATGTGGACCAACGCATTACTGACTTGCTCAATTTGTGAAGGTTTTTCTCTTGAATGAATCATCCACATTTTCTGAAATTGTAATCATTCGTTTGTCTGTACATGTACGTCAAAATTATCGACTTACATCACATTCGTATTACTCCTTCGTGGGGCGTCGTTTCTTCTGTCTTAAAGTGGATATAGCTCAATACGAAAGAGAAATGTCGGATGTCTCTTAAAGGGCTTGCGTGAAGAATTACACGGAGGAAGAGGCCAAAAGGCCCAATCCTCGAAGACGAAGCTGATGTAAGGTAGTCAACAACTAAGGTAGGAGTGTTGAGTTAAGACCTATTGACACTGGGACCGTCGCCACCCTACACTGCGCCTGTAGAGAGATGCCGCCGGCCCGTAATCCCAGTCCATTAGTCTGACCCGTGCCGGGCTGGAACGAACGCCACCACCTATCGACGCGCTAATGGCTGCTAATGCCGGCGGCGTGCCCTAACATAATGTCCTGCGACTGCGGGGGAGGCGGAGGAGGCAACCCGCGGCACTATCACGCGGGCGTCCCCAGCACTTGTTGCAGAATGCTTACCCATCACCGTGGCTGACCACTGCCACAGTTCAGCGGTTCAGCCTTGTCCAATTACACACAGGACATTTCAAAACTAATGGCCTATACCGTCGAAATATAAAGTAGGTATAAGGTATGCCCAGTCGATAACGAGACCTTCCCTAAAGTGATATTTTGTGTGATCCATGCTTATGCGCCGCGCGGGATTAGCCGGGCGGTCTGTGGCGCTACAGTCACGGACTGTGCGGCTGATCCCGGCGGAGGTTCGAGTCCTCCCTCGAGCATGGGTGTGTGTGTTTGTCCTTAGGATAATTTAGGTTAAGTAGTGTGTAAGCTTAGGGACTGATGACCTTAGCAATTAAGTCCTATAAGATTTCACACACATTTGAACTCGGATGCATTAAATCATCTACGGATCTGACTGAAAAATAATTGCGTTGTTACGAAATACGTAAATTTTCTTACAGATACAGAAGGGGTTCTCTTGTAGCCCACACACTCAGATCTAAAAAGTTCTGAAAGTGGTTCGATGTAACAGAGACTGGTCCCAAATTTTACAAAAATATGCATCTAGACGGACACTAAAGTTTTTTTCCAACCTTTGGTTGAGGGTTTTCTCCAAAAACACAGTACATCAATTTTAGAGTTGATACGATTTGAACATGCTTATGCCGAGAGACAATGTTGTGGTATTTCAAGTCGCACATGCAGAGTTAACGGCTTCGCAGCAATTTCCTCATTTTTTGAGACTTGTTTCCGCAGGTCGTTGCATGATGGATTCCTCCCGATCACCACAAAGGCGGTTATCCAATTTCTTAGCTCACAAGGATAACATACCTGAAAAATTTATCGGACGATGAAAGTGTTGTGCGGAGGGCAGTGTAACTCACAGTGCGCAATTCCGGTCAGCGCCGTCGGGCGAGACATGTAAATATGAAGGACAGCCACGATCTGGGAAGGGGTTCGTTGTCACCAACAGTGCCCCGATTTCGGCTGTGGAGGAGATGATACTGACGAATCGTCGGATCACCACACGTGATATTGCTGTTTAGCTGTCGATAAACAAATGTACATCGCAAAGTTACAGACAGTTTAATTAAGCTTTGCTTATTCGGACGCTGTGGTTGTCTGCTAAGGTGTGCAGCGATTAACATTAAGTAGTATTGCAACGTGTTCTGCCTATGTCGGTGGGAATCAACAAAATATTTTCGCAATTCGCTTCAAAGAGCACACTGGTACCTCTGACTTAACAGATAAGAAATGTTTCAGCGGCAAGCCAGCTGGAACGCTGTGTCGCCGCTAAATTGTCTCACTCTTGGTTGTCTAGGGGAATAACCACAGTCGCTCGCACTCCGTTCCACTCATGTTCAAAGTCTCTGATTGGAACATCTGTGATTAATGAAATACAAAAAGTGAGAAATCAATAACTCTGCTTAATTGACAAAACAGGGCAATTGTAATGCAGAGTGGGTATTTGTATATCTAGTTCAGCGTAAGAATGTCCTAGAGTGCGGTTACCTTTCAGATCTAAGCTACTGTTTTTTGTCAAAAAATTCTATAGTTTTTAGTGCTGAAAATGAAACTGGAGACTACCAACTAGCGAGTTTAGTTCAGAGTTCCAACTGTTTATTCTAAATTGCTAAAGTTCGATATCACTGCACCAAAATTCTGCTAAGTGAGATGCGATATTCTTGACGAATGATTCAGAGTTCCGTAACAGTACACTTACCTTTTTTCCAAGCCGTCTAGAATATGTCGCGGTAATACCCAAAAACCCTTTCGACTCGTATAAGATGTGAATCTCACTCAGCTAACCCCTAGTCTACACACTGTACATCTACCCGCTCAGTCCCTACACATCTGCATTGCACTCTGCATCCAAATGTGATATTTTATTGCCAAAATGAAGAAAATATGAAACTAAAAACTACTTCTTATAACACAGTGTGCCGCTTCATTATTTATCTTATCATCTTTTAATTTAGTTTCATCACAACATATTATTAAAACGATGGGCCCATTCATTGGCAGACGCTATTTTTCGGCTTTTTCTACTTAAGGTGAGAATTTGTCCCTAACTTGTGCAGTTCTTACTATATATTCATATTAATTATATATGAGATTGACGAGGGTCATTCAATAAATAATGCTCCACGTTTTTTTCTCAGAACAAATTTATTATTAAGAGACAGAATTTGGTGACAATATACATCAACATGTCTTGCCAATGTCGTATTTTACTATGTAGTCACCATCACATTCTATGGTCGTACTCCAACGTTGTGGAAGAGCAAGCATTCCCTTCTGGTAAAAGCTTCTGTCTTGTAGGCTTAGCCATGTTTTCACTTCATGACTGACAATCCCGTCATCCTCAAAGTGAGTTTCCAGTAGAGAATCTTTAAGCGGCCCAAAGAGATGGAAGTCCGAATGTGCCAGGTCTGTACTGTAGGCTGGATGTGTTCCCGGGTTCTCAGACTTGTGTGTGGGCGTGCATTATCGTGTTGGAGCAAGATTTCTGCTGGATTCTTGTCCCATCGAACTCGTCGGAAGCGGTTCTTGAGGTTATTCAGGGTCGTCACGTACACCTTTCAATTGAAGGTTGACCCTTTTGGCATCACGTCCACGAAAATGACGCCATCACAATCCCGGAAGACTGTCACCATGACTTTACCGGCAGAGGGGGTTGTATTGAATTTTTCATTTTGTGGTGCATGAGGATGACGCCACTCCATTGACTGCCTTTTTTGTTTTCGGCGCAAAGTCTTGCACCCAGCTTTCGCCCTCCATAATGATTCATGACAGAAAGGCCCCTTCGTCGGTCTCAGAACGCTCGAATTCAGATGAAATGGCCTTTCTTTGAATCTTGTGGTCTGCTGAGAGCATTCGTTTAACTCATCGTGAGCAGCTCTTTGAATATCCGAGGGTAGCGATAATTGCAGACGCACTTCCAATGATGACCGACACCTGTAGAGCCAACTGACAAGTTGTGATGCGCCGGTCGGCACGAATAATGGCAGCCGCACAATTCAGCATGTCTGGAGCAGGGACTGTGACAGGTCGTCGCGATCGTGGCTGATCACTGAGCACTGTTTCTGCGTTTCCTGACGCTGTAACTTTCTTTACCCATCGCCCAACTGTACTCCTATCAACTACAGCATCGCCATATACTGCACACAAACGTTTATGGATGTTCACCACAGTTTCTTTTTCTGCACACAAGAATTCAATAACACCACGCTGCTTGTAACGTGAGTCGTATGTAGAGGCCATTTTGACGCTATACTACGGCTCTGTCATCCGCCAGAACTGTTCGAAACTTCACCGACGCTCAGAACAAGCGTAAAATGTGAAGCACCAACAAGAACATTTGTCTATGTATATTAATGGCTTTTTAAAAAAAAATGTGGAGCATTACTTAGTGAACGACCCTCGTAAAATAAAATCAATAAGAGAACGACAGCTACAAAAATTACAGCACAACTGAATGTCGCATAAGTAAGATCCATAAGTAAGGAATTACAGGGAAAACTGGAGGTCCAAAACCTTTCATCAGTTACGCAAATGCCCACGACTAGAAAACGTGGTGCCCAAGCCATAAAACCTAGACTATGAAGCAATGGAAGGAAGCCATTCCGTCGGATGAACCACCTTTCAGACTGTTTCCAGCCTCTGGCCGTGTTTACGACCCAGGGCTCACTGATGATTAGGGCAGCCATATGGTATTATTCCACGGAACCCTTGGTTACTCTACTAGGGCGCATTGCTGCCAAAGGTTATCGGACCGTTCTGGGTGGTCAGGTTCGTTTCATGGTAGAATGTTGATTCCCCAGTGGTGATATAGTGTTCCAAGGCGCCCAGTGCGCAACCCAAAGTACCTACAACGCCGCACTTAGTACACTAGCACATCTAAGATATATATCGTAGAAACCGGCAGAAAATGAAAGTTTATTTATATACATATATAATCACACAGCTCCCCCCTCTGCCATCGTTCCGAACCCCCCCCCCCTCTTCTGAGATGTCGGCGTCTGTTGGTGACTCAGTATCTGGATGACTTGAGATGGGTCACTTACCATGACCCAATAGGTTTCTATTTTTCTGTCATGTAATACTTGTTATTATTATTTTATTTTCTCAAGGAAAAGACAGGTACTTGATTTCAGTTTTTATAGTAATGTGTCACATCACAAACAACTTTAATCTTGGCACAATTCAGTGCACCTTTAACCCATACAGACACACACTCTGATTCATTTACTTTACGATTCCTTGTCCTATGAACCAACGGCATTGTTCACATACAGTAAGATGAACCACCATCTCTGTTATACACGTCACATATCTGAAATGTACGATAAGCAATAACTTCTCAGCTGTTAAAAGTCTCCAGCCCTGATACAGTCTCCACTTTACCACCGCGACCTAGAGCCACAGTATTCCAACCATTACCATGTGCACTAGCATCAGAATTAGCAAGCGCAAAATTCAGTACGCATCCACAAAACACTGAAAGACCATGAAGAATAACTTGCGCACCTACTCCACTCTTCGTAGTAATAGATGTGAAGACTGTATCAGGGCTGGAGACTTAACAGCCGAGAAGTTATTGCTTATCGTAGATTTCAGATATGTGAAGTGTATAACAGTGATCGTGGTTCATCTTACTATATGTGTGTACAATGCCGTTGGTTCATAGGACAAGGAATCGTCGTAAAGTAAATGAATCAGAGTGTGTCCGTTTGGGTTAAAGGTGCACTGAATTGTGCCAAGATTAAAGTTGTTGGTGATATGACATTACTATAGAAACTGAAATAAAGTACCTGTTCTTTCCTTTCCAGCGCTGGTTTAGCGAGTGCAAGGATGAACTGTCGCCTCTACCCTTGCCAGAATAGTCACCATATCTCAATGTTATTTGGCCACTGTGATCCGCGTCGGTACCTGAACTTTCCACTATTTTGCAGGAATTCCTATGAAACCTATACAGGACCTATATTTATCCATTTTGAGACGACTAAAAGCTGTTTTTATCGCCAAAAGATTTCCTACACCGTATTAGGAATGGTAATGTGGTTTATTGCGTTTCCATATTTTGTCCATTCCTGTAAGTGTAGATGTAAAGGACAAAGTGTAGGAGATGTTGAACGAGGACCGAAGAATGAAAGCGGTTCTAAGAAGGGAAGCCGCTCCGTAGCACGAGGAGTGCCACGCAGGGTAGGCGCGTGGCGGCGGCGGCAGCGGCAGGAGGCGTTAGCTATTCCGGGCACGCAGCGCGTTGCGTATTGCGGTCACGCCAACCCCCAACTCGCACCCCAGCGTCTCCCTCGCGCTCGCTGCAGACGGCGGAAGCGGCAGCGGGGGTATCGATGGCGATGGAAAACCACTTAATTAGAACGCCCTCACCTCCCCTACGGCATCACAACGTATGGCTCGCCGTGGGTGGCTCGTTTACCACTTCTAACTGCGTCTTTTCGGGAAACCTCGAGCACAGCTAATTGCAAGCACTTTTCACTCCAATATCAAGGAAAAACTAGAGCTTCAAATTGAAGGTTATGTGGTAAACTTGCCTTGATCGTTTGAAAGCAGTAGTACGCTTCAATGACCATATACAATAGTTAATATCCTTCAAGATTTCCTTCTTCTTCTTCCAGTGTTCAACCCTGAGGTTGGTTTGCAGCAGACCGCCATTCCTCTCTTCTGTCTACCTTCCTCTTCATTTACTCGTATGTGTTACATCCAACGCCATTCATGATCTGTTGCCTATATGGTATCCTTGGTCGCCCCCGCCGATTCCTTCCGTCAATAGCTCCTCCTGCTACCGTTCAAATGATGTGTCGTAGCATGTGCTCTACAAGTTTGTCTCTTCTTGTTTGGATGTGTCTCCACAGAGATCTGAACTCTTCTAAGCACTTCTTCATTTGTTACTTTGTCTCTCCAGTTGATCATCTTCCTTCTATAGCACCACTTCTCCAGGGCCTCTAGCTGTCTTCTCTCTTCTCTTTCCATTGTCCATGTTTCACATCCGTATAGCGCCACACTTGTTCCTTGTGACAGTTCCTAATCACTGCCACCTCCTTAGTATAGGAACTGTGTATCACACGGATGTCTATATACGTCATTCCACTTTTCCTCAGCACTCTGAACATCTCTTTCCAGATAACGTTATCAACTGCGTTTTCCAGGTCTACAAAGGCAAATACGTTGGTTTATTTTCTTGTAATTGCTTTTAGATATGGAGTCTCAGTACAAGAATCGCTTCTCTTATTCCCAATCCCCTTCTGAAACCTAACTGATCTTCACTCAGCATATCTTCCACCTTCAATTCTCCTCAGAATTATTTTCATGAGTATTTTTGATGCATGTGATGTTAGACTTAAAGTTCGATACTGTTCACATTTTGTAACTGCTGACTTCTTTGACATAGCGACAATGATGCGTTTCTGGAAGTCTGTCGGTATCTCTCCTGTGTTATAGATGGGCCTAATAAAGTTTAAGCAGCATCGTTTTCATGCTGTCACCAGCATTCGTTATTAGTTCTGCAGGAATGTCATCACTACCAGTTGCTTTTTGTCCCGTAGCTCTTTTAGAGCTTTGTCAAATTCTTCTTGCAGGATGTCATCTCCCTTGTCATCTTCGTCTCCTTGCTCATCTCTTCCTATTACTTCCCCGAAAGAGGTGTTCCGGCATACAACTCCTCAATTTATTCTTTCCATCTCTTCACCACGTCTTCACCAATCAGCATTTTCCCATTTTCTATTGTGCCTGAGAGTGTTGTTTTGAGTTTGTTAAAAAATTTATTTACTGTTCTGCAGGCTGAATCAGTTCTTCCGTTTTGCATATTTTCTTCCACTTCCCTGTACATTTCCTCAAGAAAATTTTCTTTCCTAGCTTATCTACTGACTAAATTCCTTAGCCTTCTGTATTCGGCTCTTCCTTTGTCCATCAGCTGCGTTTTTGTGTAATCTCTTGTTTTCTATAAGCTCAATAACATCTGCTGTAATCCATTTCCTCTTGTTTTTGGGTTTAGGTTTTCCAAATATCTTTTCTGCTGCTTTGTATACACCAGATTTAATTTGATCCCAGTCTTCATTTACTCCACTAGGTTGAAAAATTTTACCTAGGTTGTCTGTTTCATGAGCATAGCGCTTTGCCAGTCCCTCGGTTTTCAGTTTTTCTAGTTCCCATTTAAGTTTTACTGTCTTCTTCTTCAGAAATTTGAATTTTTCCTTAAAAACCTTTAAGTACCATTTCTCTCCAGACAAAACTTGAGTCGCCAGGATTTATACGTAGCGTATCTCCATGGAAAATGAGGAATGGGTCAGCAGCCACTTTTACTATTTGGGAGGAAATTCGGGTTACAACCATAAACTAGAGTCAGTGAATAATTGTAGTTTCAAAAGGAAGTATCATTTTCACGTCAACGTAAAAACACATTGTAATATAGACAGTATGGTGAAAAAGGTTAACACGTAAAACGTCATATGCAATTTAGCAGTTGTCTTGGACAGGATGTAGCAGCAGTACTGATGATTCTGATATAAATTTCTTTAACCGAGATCACTGTTAACTTGGAAATGACGTTTTACTGTTTGACTTCTTAAGCTTCTTATCAAGGAATTTTTATATAATGTATTTTTCCTGCCGGCCGCTGGTGGCCGAGCGGTTCTGGCGCTACAGTCTGGAACCGCGCGACCGCTACGGTCGCAGGTTCGAATCCTGCCTCGGGCATGGATGTGTGTGTTGTCCTTAGATTAGTTAGGTTTAAGTAGTTCTAAGTTCTAGGGGACTTATGACCTCAGCAGTTGAGTCCCATAGTGCTCAGAGCCATCTGAACAATTTTTTTTGTATTTTTCCTAGTACTTCAAAACATTACTTCTTACCGAAACTAATCGTCCATGAAACGCTATTCATAAAAGGCAACCTATTGTGGCAACAAGGATTTCTTCAAGTATATTAGAACTGTGAAGCACGTTTTACAAAAGACTACTTGTGAAACTAAGTAACTGAATAAGATATGAAGCGTTCGAAAAGCTTCAGTCTGAGGACTTTGCTGCTGCGAATGTGCTATGTAGCGCGACTCCGTTTCGAGTACATAAGCACCAACTTATAGGCAAGGGATTAGTGTGGCATTCGTATCTTTTCGACCTGCGTGCGGTAAATGTCGGAAGATGAACCGCGACGACATTATTACCAAATGCGTCCAAATATCTATTGTTAGCTGATGGTTGGAGACACAACACCGTTGTTACTGGTAGTCTGTGAAAACCAGTTGACAGATGTTGGCCACTGCCACTGATGAATCGTGTATACTATTGGAATTAACGCCCTCAGCGTCACTGAAGGCCTAAAGATGGTGCCTGAAGCACCGCGACTGGTTGACATATAATAAATAACACCGTAAGGACGGCTGTATGTGTTCCATTTTATTACGAAAGTTTCCTTGGTTATCATTGGGAATAGATGCTGAGTTTGAATCCATATCCAGAGCAAAACAATTCGGCATGTCATTTTAAGTTCAAACATGTACACAACTAGGTAATCATGAACTGCATATATATTTCATGTCAGTTCTTGCTGGATAATAGAAGCAAGAAGTAAAGTTAACAAAAGAAAAATTCGGAGTAGGTATTAAAATCCATGGAGAAGAAATAAAAATTTTGAGGTTCGTAGATGACACTGTAATTCTGTCAGAGACAGCAAAGGACCTGGAAGAGCAGCTGAACGGAATGGACAGTGTCTTGAAAGGTGAATATAAGATGAACATCAACAAAATCAAAGCGAGGATAATGGAATGTAGTCGAATTAAGTCGGGTGATGCTAAGGGAATTAGATTAGGAAATGAAACACTTAAAGTAGTAAAAGAGTTTTGCTATTTGGGGAGCAAAATAACTGATGATGGTCAAGTAGAGAGGATATAAAATGTAGCCTGGCAATGGCAAGGAAAGCGTTTCTGAAGAAGAGAAATTTGTTAACATCGAGTATAGATTTAAGTGTCAGGAAGTCATTTCTGAAAGTATTTGTATGGAGTGTGGCCATGTATGGAAATGAAACATGGACCACAAATAGTTTGAACAAGAAGAGAATAGAAGCTTTCGAAATTTGGTGCTAGAGAAGAATGCTGAAGATTGGATGGGTAGATCACATAACTAATAAGGAGGTATTGAAGAGAATTGGGGAGAAGAGGAGTCTGTGGCACAACTTGACAAGAAGAAGGGACCGGTTGGTAGGACATGTTCTGAGGCATCGAGGGATCACAAATTTATCACTGGAGGGCAGCGTGGAGGGTAAAAATCGTAGAGGTAGACCAAGAGATGAATACACTAAGCAGATTCAGAAGGATGGAAGTTGCAGTAGGTACTGGGAGATGAAGAGGCTTGCACAGGATAGAGTAGAGTGGAGAACTGCATCAAACCAGTCTCAGGACTGAAGACCACAAACAACAATATGAACTTTCACGTAGATACACGTGCCACCATGAGAAAAGCGAAATTGCTTTTGAAACTCTGTTGATGTTGGGGTTTCCGTAGTGTTCTTGGCGCTGTTAATCGTAAAAAAAATTATAGATGGTTTCTTAGTTAAGCAGGTTACGCAAAACTACTCGCCAAGTGCACCACGGGTAGTGAGTGGTTAGAAATCATTTTAGAGAGCAAGACTACTATGAAATATTATAGAAATTTGGAAGACCTGATATTCTTGCAAAATCTTCCATTCAAAGAAACTAGTTGCGACTAAGGATTACTGAATGAGTTACACAGTAGTGCTGTGGATACTAGTTCTCTCAGATACCATTGAGAGTGATACGTTTTGAAATGTCGCTCATTACAATAAATTTTGGACGAATGGTGTAAGTGTCGAGGATTGTCTCATCTCTAATAATGTGTTTCTTGATACCATCAATATCGTGATATTGGTTTACACGTGAATCGATTACCTTAAAGTGCAGCGTTTTCTAGGGGTCTGTTGTGGCAAGACGACGATAACGAAATCTGGGTAAAGGACCTTCAAGAAATTTCATTATATGGTCTAGATGCAAATCAGGCAGAAAACGAATAAAGTCATCTGGATAATTTTGAGCAAGATAGTACATTTAAGAATGTCTGGAAATTATAAGTGAAATCTGTTGCATACTGAAATAAATGCTTCAGTCACGTACTGAACTATAAGAGGAAGTCAAATGAGAACCGAACACCCCCCACAACCGGACTATGGAATATGTTCCATAATATATGTATCCCAATGGGAGACGCGATGATCATTTCTCGATTCGTAGAAGGAGAACAGCCGCTGACGGTTCTACAACCGCATCCACTCTTCCACTTCCTAATTTCACTGAAACCGTCGTCCACGCATATCTTTCTTCAGGTCACCAAAGATATTAAAACCGCACGGTGAAAGATCCTAGATGTATGGAGGATGTTACAGGGTATTCAACGAAGTTTCTAGAACGTAGCCGTCGTCTGATTGCCAGTGTGATTCCGTCCGACAGTGTTCCTGGGCGTTATGATTTTACGGCGCGCTGCTGTTTCAGAAAAGTGTCCTCGTAGCGCTGTGCACTGATTGTGATTCCACACTAGAGGGATTCGGTAAGAAGAGGGCGTCTGTAGTCGAAGATGAATGTTGTAATGACCTTCCTGGAACTTATGTGAATAGTTTTCGATTTCTTTGTTGGAGAGATGTGGGATGATCTGAGTGTTCCCTTTGCAATTTGCTCTCGCACTGTGGCACTCCAGTCAAACGGAATCATTCTGTTGCAGGATAACGAACGCGTCCAAACTGTCAATCGGTTGAAGGCTTTCCCTCAGCGATTTCGTTGGGCAACGCTGCAACGAACTCCGTACAGCAAGGATCTTTCACCGTGTGATTTCACAACTTTGGCGACCTGAAGAAAGAGATGTGTGGACGTCGGTTTCAGTCAAACCAGGAGGTGTAAAAATGGATGCGGTTGTGGATCCATTAGTAGCCGTCTCCCTGTGTGGTGATTACATTTGAATGGAACCATTCCGAGAGCGTGCTGTAGCGGGTGTTCGGTTTCCATTTGACTGCCCTTCATAGACTGGAAGTCCACTAGTTCTTTGTTATGGCAGCCGGAAAACTCACCATGGAGCGTCCACAAGAGAGATGAACCGTTAAAGTGGCACGATCCAGAAATCCTAGCCGGTGATGAAAAACAAGACTCGGATGATGATGATAATGATGATGATGATGCTGATGATTGATGGTACATAATATACATTAAGAGTTAAAATCGTCGAACAAGTTTTGCAGCACCCTCGAGAGCTGCACTGCTTAGTTTTTGTTGTTTTCACTGTAAATCTCTTTCTCAATATAATTTTCACCGCAGGAAATGGCCACTTACAGCAACTTACACTGATGAGCGAAAACATTGTGAGCAAGGACCATAGCGAGATTGAATGACACCTGGTGGTGCTGCAAGCACTTTACGTGGTGCGGAAAGTACGAGGGTTGGAACTAAAATAGTGCCAACTATTTATTCACATCCGATACAAAAAGAGTTAAATGTTTACACCTGTTACTGTCCTTCAAATTAGTCACCAGCGTTGTGTAGAACCGGTCGCTAGCGATGTGGAAGCGTAATATACCGTTAGCAGAGCCTGTTCTGTTGATGGTGCGAATGGAGCGGTCTACTGCCTGTCGAATCTCTGGAACAGTTCTCAAGCGAATGCCACGAAGCGGTTGCTTCATCTTCGGAATCAAATCAAAGTCACAAGTACTTACGTCCGTGGAGTATGGTGCATGGTACAGTACTTCCCAGTCCAATCGACCGGACAGAGCAGCCACAGCTTGCGCTGTTTGCGCCCGCGCATTGTCGTGCAAAATGATGGGTGGGTTGCGCTGGAAGTGTTGCCGCTTCTTTCGCAAAGCTGGTCGCAGGTGATGCTCAAAAAAAAAAAAAAAACTTTGCGAAAGAAGCTCTGGCTGCTCTATTCGGTAGATGGGACTGCAAAGTGCTGTACCATCCACCATACTCGCCGGGCGTAAGTTCTTGTCACTTTGATTTGATTTCGAAGATCAAGCAACCATTTCGTGGCACTCGCTTCAGAACTGTTCCAGAGATTCGACAGGCAGTAGGCCGCTCCATTCGCACCATCAACAGAACAGACTCTGCTAACGGTACATTACGCTTCCACATCGCTGGCAACCGGTTCTACACAACGCTGGTGACTACTTTGAAGGACAGTAGCAGGTATAAATATATAACTCTTTTGCATCGGTTCTGAACAAATAGTTGCCACTATTTTAGTTCCAACCCTCGTATGGGAGTGGAATAGAGACTAATGGGAATTCCATCGGCAATCCAGGCCACAGACGGGGAAATACACTGACGTAAGGGTCAAAGAGCAGGGTTGCCGTTCGGCGCCTGGGTATGGGGATCTTGGAACCGCCAAGCTGGTCAGCCGTTTGAGTGCGCTGTCCTGAGCAATTATGGAAAGTGGTTGACGAAAAAAGGCGTTGGGCTTTGACGCCTCATTACCGTACATGGATATCGGAGGCTTGCCCGCTCTGTAATGTAGGATAGGTTGGGTCTGCAGAAGATCTGATGGCAGAGTACAGTGCTGGAGCTAGCACAGATGCTCCGGATCACGCCGTTCAGAGCACACTGTCGAGCTGGAGCTTCGCAGCAGACGACCCACATCCATCTTAACTCAAAGACATCACTGTGCATTTGGAACAAGATTATTTGTACTGGACCGTGGACTAAGGAGAACGAGTTGTTTACTCGGATGAATTACGTTTCTTGTTGCAGTAGATTGATGGTCGCGTCTCGATACCCCACCATTCAGGCAAATGGCTGCTCGAAACATGCACATTGCCACAGACGCAGGCGGGCGCGGGCAGTACTATACAGTGTGGACATTCACCTGCACTCCCAAGGCTTTGTGACAGAAATCGAATGTACCACGATAACTGTGAACTATTCACATAGTTATTGAGGGACATCGTGTTCTCTCCATACTTGACGTATTCCCTTAAGACGACCTAATCTTCCACCAGTATTATCCGCCAGAATCGCGCCACATTGATCTGAAGAGAACGTCTTGGCTTCCAGAGTCACCTGCTCTCAAACTGATGAAACACCCTTGGAACGAAATCGAGCGTCATCTATGCGCTCACAAATCGCAGACACGTACACTACTGGCCATTAAAATT
This sequence comes from Schistocerca nitens, assembly GCF_023898315.1. Taxonomy (NCBI): domain Eukaryota; kingdom Metazoa; phylum Arthropoda; class Insecta; order Orthoptera; family Acrididae; genus Schistocerca; species Schistocerca nitens. The sequence goes on from NC_064620.1 coordinate 407,142,855, forward strand.
GCTACACCAAGAAGAAATGCAGATGATAAACGGGTATTCATCGGACAAATATACTATACTAGAACTGACATGTGAGTACATTTTCACGCTATTTGGGTGCATAGATCCTGAGAAATCAGTACCCAGAACAACCACCTCTGGTCGTAATAACGGCCTTGATACGCCTGGGCATTGAGTCAAAGACAGCTTGGATGGCGTGCACAGGTACAGCTGCCCACGCAGCTTCAACACGATACCACAGTTCATCAAGAGTAGTGACTGGCGTATTGTGACGAGCCAGTTGCTCGGCCACCATTGACCAGACGTTTTCAATTGGTGAGAGATCTGGAGAATGTGCTGGCCAGGGCAGCAGTTGAACATTTTGTGTATCCAGAAAGACCCGTACAGGACCTGCAACATATGGTCGTGCATTATCCTGCTGACATGTAGTGTTTTGCAGGGATCTAATGAAGGGTAGAGTCATGGGTCGTAACACATCTGAAATGTAACGTCCACTGTTCAAAGCGCCGTGAATGCGAACAAGAGGTGACCGAGACGTGTAACCAGTGGCACCCCATACCATCACGCCGGGTGATACGCCAGTATGGCGATGACGAATACACGCTTACAATGTGCATTCACCGCGATGTCGCCACACACGGATGCGACCATCATGATGCTGTAAACAGAACCCGGATTCATCCGAAAAAATGACGTTTTGCCATTCGTGCACCCAGGTTAGTCGTTGAGTACACCATCGCAGGCGCTGCTGTCCGTGATGCAGCGTCAAGGGTAACCGCAGCCATGGTCTCCGAGCTGATAGTCCATGCTGCTGCAAACGTCGTCGAACTGTTCGTGCAGATGGTTATTGTCTTGCAAACGTCCCCATCTGTTGACTCAGGGATCGAGACGTGGTTGCACGATCCGTTACAGCCATGCGGATAAAATGTCTATCATCTCGACTGCTAGTGATATGAGGCCGTTGGGATCCAGCACGGCATTCCGTATTACCCTCCTGAGCCCACCGATTCCATATTCTGCTAACAGTCATTGGATCTCAACCAACGCGAGTAGTAATGTGACGATACGATAAACCGCAACCGCGATGGGCTACAATCCGACCTTTATCAATGTCGGACACGTGATGGTACGCATTTCTCCTCCTTACACGAGGCATCACAGCAACGTTTCACCAGGCAACGCCGGTCAACTGCTGTTTGTGTGTGAGAAATCGGTTGGAAACTTTCCTCATGTCAGCACGTTGTAGGTGTCGCCACCGGCGCCAACCTCGTGTGAATGCTCTGAAAAGCTAATCATTAGCATATCACAGCATCTTCTTCCTGTCGGTTAAATTTCGCGTCTGTAGCTCTTCATCTTCGTGGTGTAGCAATTTTACTGGCCAGTAGTGTAATTTACGGGATCGTAAAACCTGTGATGTGACTTACTACCGAAAATGTACCAAAGACTTATCGAATCCATGGTATGCAGAATCGTTGCTGGGTTAAGTTCTCAGATTGGATGGATGCGCAGTTAAACAGTTGGTCATAATTATTTATGCTCATTACTGGTTATTCCGTATACTTTCGTCCCGGCGAAGGTCCTCCGTGTCTACTAGGAGCAGCGGCTTTAAGGCAACCTGGGAGGGCCAGACGGAGATCGGCGTCCATTAGGGGTGATTAGTTTCACGAGATTAAAAGCTGGTGTGTCTGGGTGGCGCTGGCGGTGCCGGGCGGTCCCCGGCCCGCGATGCAGGCCCGGTGCGGCTCGCATTGTCTGCGCGCGCTGGCTGGAACATTTGCTTAATTGAAACGTCGCGCGCTGGTCGCGCTTGCGGCTGTAATTTTCGGAACGGCGTGGGGAGGCGCCGCTGTTGATATATCGCACCGCTAACCGGGTTTCTGCTGCCTGCCGCCTGCTGCCGCGCCGCCACGCTCATTTGTTCGCCACCCCTTGCCCGGACGCGCTGCCCCTCGCCGCCATCGCTATTAGTCGATTAGAATTCCACTGGACACACACATGGACACTCGGAACAGTCCGGGCTGGCTGTCGACAATTTGCCACCATACCGCAGCAGGAGGGCTAGAGAATAGGTTCCACAGCATAAAACTGAACTATCATCCGTCGTATGCTGAGGAAATGTGTCAACTGGTGATGTACATCTATCAAAGAACTTTTTGATCTGCTGAGCCGGGAATTTCTTCTCGCACTCACGCTGACGGACATTTTGAGTCGTCTTACGGCTGGTTTGTTGCGGCTCTCCACGAAAATCTCTCCTGTTCCAATCTGCTCCTTTCAGAGTAATTCTTGCGCCCTACGTCCATGAATTTTTGTTGTATATATTCCAAGCATAATATACAGAACAATGAACAAAATAATTGATAATCTGTTACATGATAATCAGATTGGTTTTCAGAAAGTTAAAGGCACCTGTGGACCTAGAGAAGTCGCTCAAAGTACCTATAAAAAGCGTTCTACAGTCTAAGGGCGAATATGTTCGAAATTCTGAGAAAGAGAGGTAAGCTACAGGGAAAGACGTGTAACATACAATGTGTACATGAATCAAGAGGGAACAACAAGACTGGATGAAGAGGAACGAGGTGCTTGGATTGGACATTCTGTAAGACAGAGTTACAGCCTACGGCCTACATTATTGAGTATATACATAGAAGAAACAGCGACAAGCATAAGAGATAGTTTCAAGGGATGGATTAAAATTCATGGTAAAATGACTTCCTCATTGATCATTTACTGTCCACAACCAGTCAAGTAGATAAAAACCGAAATGTTTGAAGTAGGTAGTTTTTGTTTATCTCTTTCGTCAAGTGAGCACCTCCACCTTGCTATGTATTGTATTGAACTGGGGACCTAGAAACGACGGATAGGCTTCGTTGTCACCGTAGGCTCAGTGGTACACAGCCCCACAACAGCTACAGCAGTCCACTCACCCCTCCGCCGCCCCACACCGAACCCAGGTTTATTGTGCGGTTCGGCCCCCAGTGGACACCCCCGGGAACGTCTCATACCAGATGAGTGTAACCCCTATGTTTGCGTGGTAGAGAAATTGGTGTACGCGTACTTAGAGAAAGTGTCTGCGCAGCAATCGCCGACATAATATAACTGAGGCCGAATAAGGGGAACCAGCCCGCATTCGCCTAGGCAGATGAAAAACCGCCGAAAAACCATCCACAGACTGGCCGGCACACTAATCCGTCTGGCGGATTCGTGTCGGGGATCGGCCCGCCTTACCACCCGGTATCCACATTGCTTAGTGCTTACTCAATATGCATTTGCGACAAATGGTTGCCTAAAGACAAATAATATCGGTCAGTTTTGAATCTTTTAACACACTGTATACGGACAACCTAGACGATTAAAGGAACACAGTATGAACCTGGAGACCGTTGTCTGCAGTCCCCTGTATGAGGACCACTTCACAGACAAATCTCAAATAACAGTAAAACTGAGGTACCAACCCGTTCACAGAGGAGTAATACAGGACGCTAGAAGAGTGTATAAGAACATTGACGGTGTGGAGACCAGGCGCACAGCTGGTAACAAACGAGCCAGGGTGCAGTGAGCGGAGTAGGGCAGCGCACGCGTCCCCTCCCTCGGCCGTGGTGCTGCGCGACCCTGGAGAGGCTAGCAAGTGGCCCATGAAAGGCCGATAGCGGAGCGCCCGCAAAGTGCTTGCTAAGCGCTCACTCACCCCGCCGCACCACTTGTCCGACATCACACCACGGGGCCCGCGCTTTCGTGAAGTCACGGTGAGGACAATGCCTACGGTCCGATTCCAGATCACTGGTAGACCAACTCGTGAATAAAATTTCAAACATGACACGAATAGTGAACTATGGACACTTTACCATCTTGGTGTTTCATGTGTCCAGTTAGGTTGGTTGCGATTACCGACCGCGGTATCTGCTTTAACGGAACGTCTGCATGTACGTACTCCAGTACCTAACGTCAGCGGTCAGTTGTCTCATCTCAAGGAATCACTGCACCCGTCCACTGGAAGAAAATATTCGCCGACTCAGTAGTTTAATTTTTAATTAAGATAATTCTCATTTATTCTTCCGTCTAAATTGCACATTTTTAGTTAGATTACATGTTTCGAACACTCAGGATCATCTTCAGATCTAAGTAGTAGCGTCTTACAAAACCGTTAAGGCTTTCGTGGCCACTTGTTGACAAACTGCCTATTGGCTTCTGTCTCGGGTTCTTCGGCCGACGTTCATCTAATGATTTTTCTGACGTTTCGCCAGCACGAGTGGCTGGCATTGTCAAAGCTTCACCCTCCATTGCCGGTGGTGAACTGGAGCCGAGCTCGCGGGCGCAGACTATATGTACCTGGCGCGCCAACGTCCGAGGGCTTCTCCGCGGTCATTTCCGGTGCGGTTCTCCTCTTGCTACCTGCGACGGTCGTTCGCTGCAGTACGGGAAGCCAGGATCCGTTTACCTTAAGGCTTTCCTCTTTCTTGTTCAAACTATTCGCGTGTTTTTGTATTTCTACAGCTTCTCTGAACAAGCGCGTGTGATAATGCATTCCCCTTATCGGCAGGCAGTACCAATATACTCTTGTCGGCGTTGAGATTCTTAATGGCTTGTACCCCTTCTTTCTTAAGGTTGCAAGCTGGTGGTTTTCCTCGGCGCAGTATCCTGGCTGTTTCAGTGCGTATTTCCTCTGCCCTTTCACATTTCGCTATCATCCCGAGATCTATACCTATGGAGGACATCATTGCCAACACCGAAGCAGCCATTCGGACCCTCCCTTGTGAAAGTGCAGAGGAAATAAGCACTGAAACAACCAGGATACTGCGCCGAGCAAAACCACCAGCTTGCAACCTTAAGAAAGAAGAGGTACAAGCCATTAAGAATCTCAACGCCGACAAGAGTATATTGGTACTGCCTGCCGATAAGGGGAATGCGACCGTGGTAATGAAGACCGAAGATTATGAGCAAAAGATCCGAGACCTATTAGATCCGACGACGTACCGAAAACTAAGCGCAGATCCGACGCAGCGTATCACACGGAATACGAATCGATTAATCAAAGCGTCTTCTCTGCCGGCGGACATACAGAGAAACCTGCACAACACAGAAGCCCTACCACCTTGGCTGTATGGATTACCCAAGATCCATAAGAACAACGTTCAACTGAGACCGATCGTTAGCGCTCCTGGATCACCGACATATAAACTGGCAAAACACTTGGCCTCTCTGCTCCAGCCACACGTGGGGAGGACCGACACATACATTAAGGACTCAGGACATTTCATTGAGAAGCTGAAGAAACTGAAACTTGCACCAAACGACATCCTAATCAGCTTTGATGTTGTTTCGTTATTTACGAAAGTGCCACTCAGTGACGCTCTGGAGCACATCGGTTCCATTTTCCCGCAAGACATCAGAAAGCTCTTCCACGCATGTCTCACCACGAGCTATTTCACGTGGAATGGCGAGTTTTACGAACAGCTGGAAGGCGTCGCCATTGGTAGTCCTCTCAGTCCAGTGGTGGCCAACTTCTTCATGGAACAATTCGAAGCACACGCACTGGACTCGGCCACTTGCAAACCTAAGGTGTGGTACAGGTACATCGATGATACTTTCGTTGTGTGGAGCCATGGTGAAGAACAGCTCGGTGACTTCCTAAGACACTTGAACAGCCTCCATGCCAACATAACATTTACCATGGACGTAGAAAAGAACAACGAACTGCCATTTCTAGATGTGCTGGCCACAAGGGACGGCGAAAACCTGGGACACAGCGTGTATCGAGAACCGACACACATGGACCGATACCTGCACAAACTGTCAAACCACCATCCGAGCCAGAAAAGAGGCATGATTAGTACGCTCGTAACGAGAGCAGGACGAATATGTGAGCCGCAACACCTCAAACAAGAAATGCAACACCTGGAAACTGTCCTGGGGAGCAATGGTTACTCCACAAATTATATTAGAAGTGTAACAGAGCCAAACACTCGGCGAAGTAAGGAACCAGGAAAAGAAATGTCAGGTACGGCCTTTCTGCCATACATTCCCAGAGTGACGGACAGAATCGGCCGTATATTGCACAAACATGGCGTAAAGACGATTTTCAAACCGACAAGGAAGATCAAAGAGTGTCTTAGATCGTCGAAGGAGAAAAGAGACCCACTTGCAATGTCGGGAATATACCGTATACCATGCACATGCGGGAAAGTTTATGTCGGAATGACTGGACGATACATTAACACCAGGATTAAAGAGCATAAGCGACATTGCAGGTTGGGGCAGGTGGAGAAATCGGCCGTGGCAGAGCACGCACTGAATGAGACCGACCACGTAAAAAATTCGCCGACACGGAAGTTCTGGCTGTAGAGAAGCATTATCACACGCGCTTGTTCAGAGAAGCTGTAGAAATACAAAAACACGCGAATAGTTTGAACAAGAAAGAAGAAAGCCTTAGGGTAAACGGATCCTGGCTTCCCGTACTGCAGCGAACAACCGTCGCAGGTAGCAAGAGGAGAACCGCACTGGAAATACCGCGGAGAAGCCCTCGGACGTTGGCGCGCCAGGTACATATAGTCTGCGACCGCGAGCTCGGCTCCAGTTCACCACCGGCAATGGAGGGTGAAGCTTTGATAATGCCAGCCACTCGTGCTGGCGAAACGTCAGAAAAATCATTAGATGAACGTCGGCCGACGAACCCGAGACAGAAGCCAATAGGCAGTTTGTCAGTAGCGTCTTGTCAATTCAGAACCACATATCACAGTAATCTGGACAAGACGGGTTGCTAATGCTACTACCTAGATCTGAAGGCGTACCTGAGTGACTGAAACGTGTAGCATACTTAAAAATGTGCAACTGTGATGGTACAATAAATGAGAGGTATCTTAAATATCAATGCAGTTCGTGTGTTTCATTAGCTCTTTTAAAGCAGCACTCTACCACCAGTTATATCTGAAAGGCGTCAAACGGATCTTTACGCGAAGCAGAATCGTATTGGCCAACAGAATAGTGATGATCTTTGAATAAATGTAAGAAATTTCTAAGGCGCTTGGTCAGTGCTAGGATGCTCATTGAGTGGTTCCACAGCCGTGACCCCGATAACATTTTTAGTCACTCGCAGCTGAAACCCTAAAGTGTCTGCACATGCAGTTCAGTGAACTCTTCTTGTGTCGCTAGGAAGGCAGGCGCGTTCCCATGTTTATATACAAGTATTTGTGTTAAATGGCTTCGCTGAATGACTTATACAATTAAGTATAAAATTCAGAAACATGGGTCAAAATTAAATGGCGTTTTTCTTTACCTTATGATTGAACAAAGTTAAATTTTAAAATTAATATTTTGTTTCTGTGCTCGTGAACATAAAGAGTGGCACAGCGCTCTAGAAAGCCTGCAAATACATTAAATTTCACCTCATAATATACTATGACTCCAGTTTCAATGCCCTGAGACATTCCACTTTATATGAATTTTGAGCTGTAAATGAACAAAAAAGTGACCTAAATAACTTTACATTTTATGAAATAGTGTCCAGGAACTTTGTCAACGCGCATCGAAACAATGAAGGGGCATTTAACATGAGGTAACCCGAGAGAAATTAAAATCATAATCTGTACGACAGACCTACTACCCCTACTCCATGTATGTGTTACTGAATCACTTTTTTATGGGTGAAATGTGTGCAGTGCAAATGAATTATATCCTACAATAGCAAATAAATTGTATGGTGCTATTATTGTCGCTAAATATCGTCGTTTTCGTCACTGACAACAAGTGTCTTAAAATCCACTGCAACACACACACTAAATCGGTACCTGAAAAGTTCGTTTCAGAATGAGAACGTATCCCCTCTGCTGAATGCTGTTTATAACCCCTTTGCTGAATGCAGTTTATTTTCTCTCGTCTTTAAACGTAATGGAATCGGAAGTCGGAAGTACTTGTCTCTTGAACGAAGTTCTTTAGTGAGCAGATATGAGGGTTTGCATAAAGATCAAACGAGTGAAAAATTACTTCACAAGAATTTCAAAGTATATATATATATATATATATATATATATATATATATATATATATATATATATATATATATATATATACACATTAGTGTATGCGACCATAGATTTACAAAGCACAACGGAAAATAAACCTAGATTCGTATTGACGCACACAATATTATTCAATGAGCGGAAAAGCATTGAGATAAGCAACGTGAAGTCGCAGGTAACTGAACTGAAATTGGATACTGATTCGTACGTGTTCGAAGCAAGCATTGATCTCGAGCTAAGAATTGATATTGCCCATGTGAAATAAAAGAGGTGATCTAAAAGTTTCCGTTCGAAGGCTGTACATTTCAGAATCGATATACCATACATTCCAGAATCGGTATGCAAACCGGGCAAAATTGCCGTGGGCATTGAGGCATCATCACACCGGATTGCACACACCCGTTTGGCAGAACACTGCGTTCTGCTGCGTGAAGAAGTCCGTAACTGCCTGCTGCACGTCCTCGTCCGACAGGAATCGTCGGCCCCTCAAGGCTTTTCTTAAGGGACCCAAGGCGTAATAATCGCATGAGGGAACATCAGTAATATAGTGCGGATGCTCGAGAGTTTCCCACTGGAGTTGGATGAGGCTGGTCTCCCAGATCGATCGACGTGTCGTTTAGAATAGCGACCAGCAGTGGAGCCGCGCTACGCTGCGTATACGCTCCAGCAACTCCCTCAGAGGGAAAGTTTTTGATAGCCCCTTATACAACTGCGTAGTACCACGCGTAAATAAGTTTCATATTCCACGTACTGCATAACTACGTGAAGTTCGTGCAAAAAAGTAACCGTCTCTCAAAAATCTGGAAAAATAAAGTGTTAATGTGGCCGGCCATTCAAATATCACAAGACAAGGCGTGTATATTCAACAGTTCGATTCGTCCATCCGGGAGCTAGCAGGGTATGTTCACTGCAGTAACTGGAAGAGAAGAGTGTCCATTTGTCCACGAAACCATGGGGCTCTCTCTAACCGATTCTCCGCGGCAAGCACTCCGATTCGCTTGCTAGTCTTGGAGTTTAAGCGGCTTTCTTCGCAGATAAAGATTCTGCAACAGACGGAAAAGTGATTATAGCTTTTTCGATACACACCAGAGCTTATCAGGAAAAAGAAAACTGGCGTTCTACGGATCGGTGCATGGAATGTCAGATCCCTTAATCGGGCAGATAGGTTAGAAAATTTAAAAAGGGAAATGGATAGGTTAAATTTAGATACAGTTGGAATTAGCTAAGTTCGGTGGCAAGAGGAAGAAAACTTTTGGTCAAGTGAATACAGGGTTATAAATACAAAATCTAATAGGGGTAATGCAGGAGTAGGCTTAATAATGAATAAAAAATAGGAGTGCGGGCAAGCTACTACAAACAGCATAGTGAACGCATTATTGTGGCCAAGATAGACACGGTGGCACAACTTGACTAGAAGAAGGCATCGGTTGGTGGGACATTTTCTGAGGCATCAAGGGATCACCAATTTAGTATTGGAGGGCAGCGTGGAGGGTAAAAATTATAGAGGGAGACCAAGAGCTGAATACACTAAGCAGATTCAGAAGGATGTAGGGTGCAGTACGTACTGGGAGACGAAGCAGCTTGCACAGGATAGAGTAGCATCGAGAGCTGCATCAAACCAGTCTCAGGAATGAAGACCACAAGAACAACAACAACAACAACAACCATAGCTTAGCGATACAGCTATGGGTACGTAGCGTGAAAAATGTCTGCATCAGAGAGCTATCACTCTGATAGCAAAATACTACATTAACGCGTCTTTGCAATACAGCTGCAGTGACACGTAACTTAAGATACGCGTGCGATCGCATATCGCATTTACGCGGTGCAGCCTGTTGCGAAGTGAAAACTAGCTGAGCTATCTAAGCAGGACTGACGACTGGAAGTAAGGCAGTGAGGTCGGATTGTGAGTCATGCTTTCCCGAGAAGGGCAAAGGTCCTATGTTCGAGTCCCGGCCCCACACAAAGTGCTAGGAATTTTCAAAACTGCTCACACTCCGCTTTCGAGAGAGAATTCATTCCGGATACTTGCGTATATTAAATGCTAGAATCTTTGGCGATTAACGAACACGACACAGTTGAACCACAGTGGAATAAGAAATAAAAGTGCGTTGTGCAATTATTCGAACAGAAATACTGCTGCGAGTACGCGGTATGCCGGACAAGAGTCCCCAGGCCGCGGCGGGTGCGGAGTTACAATCAGCACGGCACGTGCATTTCTCTCCGCGGGCGAGGGGCCAGCGGCGAGGGGTGAGGGGCGAGCGGCGGGTGTTTTGGTACAGCGTTCGGCTCTCGCAGTGATGCTCGCCGCCGAGCCGTGATTTGCAGCGGCAATACCCCGAGCACGGCCGTGACTCAACGCATCCATCTCGCGTCCCCCGGCGCTACCCGCCTGCTGACACGAGACCCTCCCACTTCGAGGAGACTCAGACGCCGTCTCCCCGTCCTCAGCCCTGCTGCTGCTACCGCCACCTTCAGCTTTCCATTGACTCGTCTGAACAAGGATTGTACCATACAGAACCACATCATACAAAACACTTGTTTTCTGGCAGGGATGCCAAACACATACCGGTTAAAACCATTACCGGTATTTTAGTTCCAAATAACCGGTATTTTTTCGGTTTTGTGTGGTCTTGATTATAACTGATGTCTTCCTTTTTATTCATTTTTGCTCAAAGCTGTGTAAAAAAACTGAAATATCAATTACCCATAAGACCAGTGTTAAAATCTTTCACTTTTAGATAAACCTTTCTTAAAAAATAAATATACGTAAAATTTGTGTCATTTTAAACTATTGTGTTGTTACAGAAAATGAGAAAAGCAATCAGCGCTCCTTTAATAGCAATGTCGACAGGAACGAGCACCAAACAAGGCATAAGAATAGGTACAGCATTGCTGAGACAGGAATGTCCCTGTTGTCCGTGTCGTGGCGAAAGATACGTGCAGCGTGCAACACTTGCTCCTACCTCGTCTGCCCAGTAGTCCTCGGTGTCGGCACCGGACTTCCTTTTTATTTACTTTTTTTTCTTTTTTTTTTTTTTTTTGCAGAGTGGCATTCCTAGTCCGGAAGTACTTTTAAGAAGTGACGTAACTTTAAAGTAAAATGCTTCATTAGCTTTAAAGGACTAAAGACTTGTCTATAATATCTACTAAATAATAAAAGGGAAAGGAGATTATGTTCTTTCATAATGCACAATAAAAATAGAAGGTACCTGATATATCGCTGGCGACTACATAATTTGCCATTGAAAACGGACAAATCTTCGGCCGCAGGTTCAAATCCTGTCTCGGGCATGGATGTGTGTGATGTCCTTAGGTTAGTTAGGTTTAAGTAGTTCTAAGTTCTAGGGGACTGATGGCCTCAGATGTTAAGTCCCATAGTAATCAGAGCCAAAACGGACAAATTAACGTGAAGAACAGACTTCTTCAACCACAGTTTTGTCCTTTAGCACTGACTATTGAGAATGCCCAGATACTAATATGATCCCTGATTACAACATGACTTCTGAGCAAAGTTTCAAAAAATTAGAGGCAGTGCGAGAATACTGGCGATTATTTCTAGTACACTCCTGGAAATGGAAAAAAGAACACATTGACACCGGTGTGTCAGACCCACCATACTTGCTCCGGACACTGCGAGAGGGCTGTACAAGCAATGATCACACGCACGGCACAGCGGACACACCAGGAACCACGGTGTTGGCCGTCGAATGGCGCTAGCTGCGCAGCATTTGTGCACCGCCGCCGTCAGTGTCAGCCAGTTTGCCGTGGCATACGGAGCTCCATCGCAGTCTTTAACACTGGTAGCATGCCGCGACAGCGTGGACGTGAACCGTATGTGCAGTTGACGGACTTTGAGCGAGGGCGTATAGTGGGCATGCGGGAGGCCGGGTGGACGTACCGCCGAATTGCTCAACACGTGGGGCGTGAGGTCTCCACAGTACATCGATGTTGTCGCCAGTGGTCGGCGGAAGGTGCACGTGCCCGTCGACCTGGGACCGGACCGCAGCGACGCACGGATGCACGCCAAGACCGTAGGATCCTACGCAGTGCCGTAGGGGACCGCACCGCCACTTCCCAGCAAATTAGGGACACTGTTGCTCCTGGGGTATCGGCGAGGACCATTCGCAACCGTCCCCATGAAGCTGGGCTACGGTCCCGCACACCGTCTTCAGCGATGAGAGTCGCTTCTGCCTTGGTGCCAATGATGGTCGTATGCGTGTTTGGCGCCGTGCACGTGAGCGCCACAATCAGGACTGCATACGACCGAGGCACACAGGGCCAACAGCCGGCATCATGGTGTGGGGAGCGATCTCCTACACTGGCCGTACACCACTGGTGATCGTCGAGGGGACACTGAATAGTGCACGGTACATCCAAACCGTCATCGAACCCATCGTTCTACCATTCCTAGACCGGCAAGGGAACTTGCTGTTCCAACAGGACAATGCACGTCCGCATGTATCCCGTGCCACCCAACGTGCTCTAGAAGGTGTAAGTCAACTACCCTGGCCAGCAAGATCTCCGGATCTGTCCCCCATTGAGCATGTTTGGGACTGGATGAAGCGTCGTCTCACGCGGTCTGCACGTCCAGCACGAACGCTGGTCCAACTGAGGCGCCAGGTGGAAATGGCATGGCAAGCCGTTCCACAGGACTACATCCAGCATCTCTACGATCGTCTCCATGGGAGAATAGCAGCCTGCATTGCTGCGAAAGGTGGATATACACTGTACTAGTGCCGACATTGTGCATGCTCTGTTGCCTGTGTCTATGTGCCTGTGGTTCTGTCAGTGTGATCATGTGATGTATCTGACCCCAGGAATGTGTCAATAAAGTTTCCCCTTCCTGGGATAATGAAGTCACGGTGTTCTTATTTCAATTTCCAGGAGTGTATTCAACGACTTACCATTTTTCGAGAACAGGAGCGAACAGTGGACGATGTTTCCGTTCATTTCCCTATTGAAGTTCATATTTTGATCTTCTGAATCTCGAAATTGAGAGAGCAAAATTTTTCAATCTTTGTTCGATATCTACATTTATTACAGGAAAGAGTCGGAACAAAAAGCCGAAAATGTTTCAGAAACAGGTTAGATTGAGCGGTATTAACAGTCAGGTTAAACTGCCATGGAAAAAAAAACATATACAACCGAAAACTGGTTGTTTCAGGGATAACCGCCACCACTACGTTGTGGCGACCTTCACCAGTGCTTTATTTATAAGAAAAAAGTGCTCATGGTACTGTGACGTTTCCGAAATGTAGACTTCTTAAAACGATATTTTAACTCTTTTCCGAGCATATTAAAAGCGTGTATACAACATCTGCACCGTCAAAAAGCAAGACTATGTGCACCAACAATTTTTGATACGGAACAAATTATAATAAGGTGAACCGTCTGAAACCAATTAGACGCCGTTTTACGTCGCTTCAACCGCAGCAGAAGTTCTATCGTACCACGTCTCAAAAACTGCAGTTCTGATTTTTTTCCTCACAGGTACCGTCACTGATCATCACTGCTACTTGGTTAGTTAGTTTGTTAGCTAATTACGTGTTCCATATATCACCTAAAGGATTATTTTATCGAATTTACAGCCGTCCGCTGTGGCCCAGTTGTTATAGGCGCTTCAGTCGGCAACCGCGCTGCTGCTACGGTTGCAAATTCGAATCCTGCCGCGGGCATGGATGTGTGTGATGTCCAAAGGTTAGTTAGGTTTAAGTAGGTCTAAGTCTAGGGGACTGATGACCTCAGATGTTAAGTCCCATAGTGCTTAGAGCCATCTGAACCATCGGAATTAACAGGATATGTTTACATGATTGACGCTAACATTCGCGAACATATTATTTTTAGTCATATTCACGCATCTAAGCTTTTTCTTTGCAAGTTACGAGTTTTTAAATAAGGGTTGGTTCATTGAAATGAAGGAGCTGTGCAGGAGAAACGATTTAAGCTGTATTTAAAACTTGCTTTGTTACCCGTCGGACATTTTATGTTACTGGGCAAAATGACCAAAACTTTTTCTTGCTTCGTATTGAACACCTTCCCGATTCGCTGGCAGCTATAGTAAAGGACAATAATGGCCACTAAGTCGTCTGGTGTGGTAGGTAGGGACAGCACCATTTTTTCCATATTCTGATGGATTGTTTACGACGAGCTTCATTGGTTAATATACGTATTGTTTTAGGGCAATTAAAATTCCTTACTCCTTGACGCAACTGCGGGTGAGCACCACATATTACTTTTACTGTTCGCGCTCTCGTGCAATTACTACTTCCTTCCTGAGTGATGAGCTACTCCAGAAAAATACTTCTTGGAAGAAAATATGCAAACTACACATATCAAAAAATGTTTCGCATCACCGCCGTTCCGAGAGTTCGGGAACCTGTACAGAAAATTGGAATAGAGGTCAACATAAACGTCATTTACGTCATATTTATTGCAAATGAAAACAACATATTGCATGTTGTACCACCATACAGCGAGACATTCAGAGGCGGTGGTCCAGATTGCTGTACACACCGGTACCTCTAATACCCAGTAGCACGTCCTCTTGCATTGATGCATGCCTGTATTCGTCGTGGCATACTACGCACAAGTTCACTTGGCAATGTTGTCCCACTCCTCAACGGCGATCCGGCGTGGATCCCGCAGCAGGACGTTCTGGCCGAGCGGTTCTAGGCGCTTCAGTCCGGAACCGACTGCTGCGGTCGCAGGTTCGAATCCTCTCTCGGGCATGGATGTGTGTGATTTCCTTAGGTTAGTTAGGTTTAAGTAGTTCTAAGTTCTAGGGGACTGATGACCTCAGATGTTAAGTCCCATAGTGCACAGAGCCATTTGAACCAAAACAGAAACGAATAGAACAGAACCTTTTATTCACCACTAAAAAACAGAGCATGCTGCTCCGCCACTGACCGGGTAGAATTCCCATCGGCCGAGTCTTACTGCTCACGAAATAGCGTCATCAAGGCAAACTACCACCGCTGAGCAACAACTGACTGCACCACAGATTATCATAACGAAACTTCTCACGAGTTAGCAGACGCGTAAAACATGAGACATTGGAAGTTGACAAATGTAACAGGTAAGTATGAAGTGTTTGCGGAATCGTGGTCTACGACTCGAGCAGTAGTCCGTAGTACTCACGATTTACTTGTGTAACGGAGGACTTGTGAGAATTTATTTGTCATCATCACTCCGCTGCATTTACAGGTCTCTGTCTACCTGCAATCGATTTCGGTTCTCTAAAGCTTCTGGTTCGGTATTTTGGCTGGTATACTCCGAGAAGCCAGCCGCGGTGGCCGAGCGGTTCTAGGCGCTTCAGTTCGGAACCGCGCAACTGCTACGGTCACAGTTTCGAATCCTGCCTCGGGCATGGATGTGTGTGATGTCCTTAGGTTAGTTAGGTTTAAGTAACTCTAAGGTTTAGGGGACAGATGACCTCAGATGTTAAATACCTTAGTGCTCAGAGCCATTTGAACCATACTCCGAGAGTATATGCTGTTTTCGTAATCCGGTATTTTCAATTAGTCAGGTCGCTAATCACGTTCCAAGAACTACAATGCGTGATACGCTAATGCCTCGCCATTCTCCTGAGCTATTCTCAGTCATTACGGCTGGAGGCTGCCACTGTTTTCCAGACGGACTGGAGTAAGGACGTGGAGACGTACCTGGGTCATAGTAGCATTTCCGTGGTCCTGGTCTGACCAATGAGTGTCTACAATGTGCGCAACGATAGTGCAAAGAAATGTGAAGAAACAGTGTAAAATTAGTTTTGATGTTGTGGGTTATTGTGATGAAATTTTGTGTAATTAAAATATCATCTCACAACGGAGACCAACAGAAGATGGCAGTGCCTTTGTCAAGACTTTGATCCAGTATTCAGTAGGATGGATTTAACTCTGCACGGCCATTCTGATTTATATTTTTGGTGGCTTTCCTAAATTATTTCATTCAGTTGCAGAGATAGTTACTTCTACAAAGCCACGACGATCACTTTTTATATGATGTTAAAAACATCGTTATACATATAAGGGTGGTTTATACGGCAACCTGTCGATTTTGAGTTTGATACGATTTATTGTACTATTAACTAGTTTTCGAGCCACTGCAGGCTCATCGTCAGCTGAAAGTCTCACAATAACAATGCATTTTGGACGAAGTACAGATAGACGTAAGGGTTTTGGTTATTGCATAGCATTTCGCTACCAATTAAAAATTCATTCCATATTTAGATGCATTTTATTTCGCAGTAAATATTGCAGCGGCTCGAAAGCCAGTTTATGGCACAGATTCAAAAAGCGGTGGGTTGTACATTTTACATATATAGCTCGGCAGTTTAAGATCCTAGCTGCAGTTCGTCATTCACAATGAATATAATGATTCCTTGTACACTCCTGGAAATTGAAATAAGAACACCGTAAATTCATTGTCCCAGGAAGGGGAAACTTTATTGACACATTCCTGGGGTCAGATACATCACATGATCACACTGACAGAACCACAGGCACATAGACACAGGCAACAGAGCATGCACAATGTCGGCACTAGTACAGTGTATATCCACCTTTCGCAGCAATGCAGGCTGCTATTCTCCCATGGAGACGATCGTAGAGATGCTGGATGTAGTCCTGTGGAACGGCTTGCCATGCCATTTCCACCTGGCGCCTCAGTTGGACCAGCGTTCGTGCTGGACGTGCAGACCGCGTGAGACGACGCTTCATCCAGTCCCAAACATGCTCAATGGGGGACAGATCCGGAGATCTTGCTGGCCAGGGTAGTTGACTTACACCTTCTAGAGTACGTTGGGTGGCACGGGATACATGCGGACGTGCATTGTCCTGTTGGAACAGCAAGTTCCCTTGCCGGCCTAGGAATGGTAGAACGATGGGTTCGATGACGGTTTGGATGTACCGTGCACTATTCAGTGTCCACTCGACGATCACCAGTGGTGTACGGCCAGAGTAGGAGATCGCTCCCCACACCATGATGCCGGATGTTGGCCCTGTGTGCCTCGGTCGTATGCAGTCCCGATTGTGGCGCTCACCTGCACGGCGCCAAACACGCATACGACCATCATTGGCACCAAGGCAGAAGCGACTCTCATCGTTGAAGACGACACGTCTCCATTCGTCCCTCCATTCACGCCTGTCGCGACACCACTGGAGGCGGGCTGCACGATGTTGGGGCGTGAGCGGAAGACGGCCTAACGGTGTGCGGGACCGTAGCCCAGCTTCATGGAGACGGTTGCGAATGGTCCTCGCCGATACCCCAGGAGCAACAGTGTCCCTAATTTGCTGGGAAGTGGCGGTGCGGTCCCCTACGGCACTGCGTAGGATCCTACGGTCTTGGCGTGCATCCGTGCGTCGCTGCGGTCCGGTCCCAGGTCGACGGGCACGTGCACCTTCCGCCGACCACTGGCGACAACATCGATGTACTGTGGAGACCTCACGCCCCACGTGTTGAGCAATTCGGCGGTACGTCCACCCGGCCTCCCGCATGCCCACTATACGCCCTCGCTCAAAGTCCGTCAACTGCACATACGGTTCACGTCCACGCTGTCGCGGCATGCTACCAGTGTTAAAGACTGCGATGGAGCTCCGTATGCCACGGCAAACTGGCTGACACTGACGGCGGCGGTGCACAAATGCTGCGCAGCTAGCGCCATTCGACGGCCAACACCGCGGTTCCTGGTGTGTCCGCTGTGCCGTGTGTGTGATCATTGCTTGTACAGCCCTCTCGCAGTGTCCGGAGCAAGTATGGTGGGTCTGACACACCGGTGTCAATGTGTTCTTTTTTACATTTCCAGGAGTGTATATTCTGTGTGCTTGTACGTTTTAGTTGAATATTTTCCTTATATTAAGTTGGTGCATAAATTTCCAGCGTCTTTCCATAAGTTTAACAAATGCAACAGGTACACATAAAAGAGACTTTAGTCATCAATAATAAATTCTTCACAACTGAAAACATTCTGAGGTAATTTCTTGATTCCGCGACTATGGAAATCACGTGGTTTTGAGGCAACGAACTCGTCGAACCATGTTCGGACCCCATTTTCATTCGGAATGGTAATTCCTTCAAGCTTGTTTGATAGGGAGCAGAAAATGTGGAAATATGTGAGTGAAAGTTCATGTGAATTGGGTGGGTCTGGAATGACTTCTCTACCCAACTCCCGTAACAGCGTTTTTTTGTCTGTCCAGCAGAAAGCAAGTGCGGGCTGACGTGGAGTAGCATCACATCGAGCAGTATTCCTGCTCGTTGCATTTGGATTGCTTCTGCAAGACGTCTCATTTGTTGTGAATAAATGTCAACAGTGACGGAGAAGCGATCTTTAGTAAGTCACACCTTCGCTTTTCCACCAGACGCATAACGTTATCTTTTGTGGATGAGCGCAGGTGTTTGAACTCCGAGTTGCTTCTTTGTTTGAGTTCAACCATTCGTTTCTTTTTGTTATGTTACCAGTAACGATACAGGATATGAACGGTCTGTGTTGTTCACGAGCCGGTTTACGACGAGCAAGTGGAGATGCACAAATAGAGCATCTGATTTTTGAACCTTCCCAACTCCGTGCAAATGTCGCACGATCACAGTTCATCACGTCTGCCAGTTCTCGAGTACACTGACTTGGATGATTATGGATTAACGCATTTAAACGATGCTGATAAACCCCCGAAGGTCTTCCCGAACTTGGAGAGTCACTAATGTCAGAACGATCCTCCTTGAAACAAGAAAAACATTTTCTTGCGGTGCTCTGTCGAATGGCGCTATCCCCATTCAGGGCGAACATGTTCATGACTGCCTGCTCTTCTGTGATCCCTCTATTGATCTCAAACAGAAGAATACACTAATGGCCAATAAAATTGCTACACCATGAAGATGACGTGCTACAGACGCGAAATTTAACCGACAGGAAGAAGATGCTGTGATATGCTAATGATTAGCTTTTCACAGCATTCACACAAGGTTGGCGCCGGTGGCGACACCTACAACGTGCTGACATGAGGAAAGTTTCCAATAGATTTCTCATACACAAACAGCAGTTGGCCGGCGTTGCCTGGTGAAACGTTGCTGTGATGCTTCGTGTAAGGAGGAGAAATGCGTACCATCACGTTTCCAACTTTGATAAAGGTCGGATTGTAGCCTATCGTATCGCGACATTGCTGCTCGCGTTGGTTGAGATCCAATGACTGTTAGCAGAATATGGAATCGGTGGGCTCAGGAGGGTAATACGGAATGCCGTGCTGGATCCCAACGGCCTCGTATCACTAGCAGTCGAGATGATAGACATCTTATCCGCATGGCTGTAACGGATCGTGCAACCACGTCTCGATCCCTGAGTCAACAGATGGGGACGTTTGCAAGACAACAGCCATCCGCACGAACAGTTCGACGACGTTTGCACCAGCATGGACTATCGGTTCCGTGTCCATGGTTGCGGCTACCCTTGACGCTGCGTCACAGACAGGAGCGCCTGCGATGGTGTACTCAACGACGAACCTTGGTGCACAAATGAAAAACGTCATTTTTTCGGATGAATCGAGGTTCTGTTTACAGCAATATGATGGTCGCATCCGTGTCTGGCGACATCGCGGTGAACGCACGTCGGAAGCGTGTATTTGTCATCGCCTTACTGGTGTATCACCCGGCGTGATGGTATGGTGTGCCATTGGTTACACGTCTCGGTCACCTCTTATTCGCATTGACGGCACTTTGAACAGTGGACGTTACATTTCAGATGTGTTACGACCCGTGGCTCTACCCTTCATTCGATCCCTGCGAAACCCTACATTTCAGCAGGATAATGCACGACCGCATGTTGCAGGTCCTGTACGGGTCTTTCTGGATACACAAAATGTTCAACTGCTGCCGTGGCCAGCACATTCTCCAGATCTCTCACCAATTGAAAACGTCTGGTCAATGGTGGCCGAGCAACTGGCTCGTCACAATACGCCAGTCACTACTCTTGATGAACTGTGCTATCGTGTTGCAGCTGCATGGGCAGCTGTACCTGTACCCGCCATCCAAGCTCTGTTTGAATCAATGCCCAAGCGTATCAAGGCCGTTATTACGGCCAGGGTTGGTTGTTTTGGGTACTGATTTCTCAGGATCTATGCACCCAAATTGCGTGAAAATGTAATTACATGTCGGATCTAGTATATTTGTCCAATGAATACCCGTTTATCATCCACATTTCTTCTTGGTGTAGCAATTTTAATGGCCAGTAGTGTATATCGGAAATGCTCCGATTTCTCCACTTCGCACCGCTTGTTTTAGCGTCCACAACTCCACTCATTATCTTCGAATGACGAAATGACAATATGCAAACTCAAATAGCAACAGTAAACTACAATTAAATAATAACAATCGTAAATAGAACCATGTCAACTGGAATACAGAAATGAAAAATATGAATGCTACGAACTTAAGCACCAACCTAATATTAGCCTATGGTAAAGAATCCTGTACCATTGAGAGATATTTCCTGATTGATTTGATAAGTAAATTCGTAAATGCTTTTTAACGCAAAAATCACGTCGTGAGCATAAATATTCGGTGCAGGGAGCCTCGATTGCCCTCTGTCTCAGCACAGATGACAAGTTCATACAATCGGAGAAGGCCCGGGCCTCCCCGGCCGTGGCCGCTCACCCTTTAAGGCGGGCCGTTAAGTGGTCCCCACAGAGCCGGCCGGCGCACACCATTAGCGTATTACGGCTCGGCCTCCCTCCGCATACTGAGTCCGCAACTCGCCGCATAAATCGAGAGGCGCCGCTTTAAAAACGGGGACACTACTGCCGCGGGGTGGCCGAAGCGCCGGAAGTTGTTCCCGGCAGAAAAATTCCCGCTTTCGGAGAGCAGCGAGTGCCGAAACAATGCCCGGCCCAAGTTGCCATCGTCCCGATAAAGACCCGTAACTGTAATTTGGCTGAGAGCTCTGCGCGGGGAGCCACTGATGAGCGAAGCCCGTTTCGTGCCATTGAGTTCATTGTTCTTGTCTTGTCAGAGTTCCGGTAGCGCGTTTGCCATTCCGATGATTGCACAGTTCCCTTCAAAGTAACAAAAAAATAATCGGCTTCTAAAGATGCTGCTGTAGAATGGAAAGGATTTATTAAGATTCGAATTATAGTGATTTAGTTGCAACAGTGTTCATAGCCGTGATAGTTTTCTCGAAAGAAATAAGTTTCCTGCGTCGGTTGTTATTCATTTTAATTTTACTTTTATTTGATGTACTACGACATTTCAGTTGTGTAGCTATTCTCAAGTCGTATGTTTAGTCCATTAACTACATGAGTAGTGGGTTAGACTCATTTTGATGGATAGTCCGTGGTTGACAGGCCTGGCAAAATCTGTAGCCAAGACACTCGGTACAGTACGAACAGTAGCCCACAACCACGCCATTTACCCTATTGGCAGATAGCGGCAAGTCGAAGCATATAAGTTAAAGATAAACCTCATGGTTTGGATACACAGCTGAAACATTGTAGCACGTAAAATCGTGCACGATTTCCATTTCCTTAGGCTTCTCCCAGTGAAACCCAGCCTGTAATTTGGTCTTGTGTTACCTAGCTGAGTACCTGGCGTTGCACTGGTATGTATCTATCACAATCTTCTCTTTCCCTCCTCCCTCCACACTCTGATCATCTCTTCCTAACCTTCTCTCTGTCCATCTGCTCCTCCTCCTCCCCCCTTTCTTGCTCTTCGTCTCCCCTTCCTCTGTCCATCTACTTCTCCCCTCTCTCCGACCATCACCTGCTTCCCCTCTAAGTTCATCCCCTCACCATGTGTCCACCTCCTCCTCCCCCTGCTTATCAATTTTGTCATCCCCCTTTCATTGTCTATCTCCTCTTCCTATTTCTGACCATCTCCTCCTCCCTCCTCACCGACTCTTTCATTCAGTTTCCGTTCTCTCTCCTCCTCCTCACCTTTCTCGCTGTTCACCTTCTCCCTATCTGTGTCCATCTCGTCCTTTCCCCGCTCCTCCCCCCCCCACCACCATCCATCCCCTCCTTCTCCCTTCTCCTTCCGAGTTACCATCCCCACCTCAATAACAGGCTGGCGTCCCTTACCCCAAAAATATTTCTTTTCAGATAGTAAATAATATATGTATCAAGTTTGGTTGAAATCGATTTAAAACGCAGTAAGCGATTAATCTCTGCCGCCCGGAGTGGCCGAGCGGTTCTAGGCGCTTCAGTATGGAACCGCGCGCCCGCTACGGTCGCAGGTTCGAATCCTGCCTCGGGCATGGATGTGTCTGATGTCCTTAGGTTAGTTAGGTTTAAGTAGTTCTAAGTTCTAGGGGACTGATGACCTCAGACGTTAAGTCCCATAGTGCGCAGAGCTATTTGAACCATTTTTGATTAATCTCTTCCCCTTCATCATTTTATGGTGGTTTTTAGAGAGAAAAAGTTTCGTAAATGTTTGAAATGATATGTGAAGTTTGTTGCAGGTCACCGAGTGCTCTCATTCTCTGCACCTATCCGGTTGTAGGTTTTTCTACCCCCACAGTGATTCTTTGTAGGCAGTAAGTGACATGTGTTAGCACTCGTGGTCTAAAGATTCCGTCTTTAATTAGTTATCCAAGCAACGCTTAAATTTTGAATAAAAATCAGGAACGTTGGCAGCCGAAGACCTCCGCCATAAGAACTCCCCCTTATTCTGCCAACGAATTTGTCAAATGGTGGAGGAAAGGACAGACGTTCTGGGCCCTCTCTTGTCCTTGGGGTGGGAAACTGCCCCCAAAGAATCAGCAATGACTAACGACATGAGGATGCAGAAGGCAATGGAAACCACTGCATTAAAGACACGTAATGAATATCCACAGGACATGTGGCGTGTAACTGAAAAAGTGTTACGATTATCTCTCCACTGGTAAAAGATTCCGGAATAGTATTAGTTAAAAACAGTCTTGGTTGCAATTTTAGTTTTTTTATTTATCAACTACGCGTTTCACCTTATTTAGGCATCTTCAGGCTGATAGTATTATGCTAACTACTTAAGGCCATCTCATTCTATTATTTGATCCTGTGAACGTGAAAGCGTTATGCAGGTCTAGGAGTCACTCACGTCCATCTAGAAAGTGTTTACTGAGGTTAACGACGGCGATATTGGCCTGATGTATTCGACTATGCCCTTTAGCTATACTGTCTAATGGATCGTCCTAAGAAATACCAAATTAAGATCAACCTGAAGATGCCCAAATAAGGTGAAACGCGTAGTTGATAAATAAAAAAACTAAAATTGCAACCAAGATTATTTTCAACTAATACTATTAAATACTGGTTTGCTGAGTCATGCCACAGATGGATTTTTAAGGATTCCGGTATACCCCCCATTCGGATTTCTCTTCCAAGGGCGAGGTGACCAGGAGAAAAAGATTGAATAACCAAAGAAAGGATAACATACTACGATTGGGGGCGTGGCATATCAGAAATTTCAACGTGGTATGGAAGCCAGAAAAACTGAAACGTGAAATGCTGAGGCTCAATCTAGATATAGTGTGGGACAGTGAAGTAAAATGGGAAGAAGACAAAGATTTCTGGTCAGATGAGTATACGTTAATAACAACAGCAGCAGAAAATGGCATAGCGGGAATACGAATCGTTATGAATAGGAGGGCAGTGCAGATTGTGAGTTACTGCGAGCAGTTCAGTGATAGGGTTGTTCTTCTCAGAATCGAATGAAAACAATACCGACAACGTCAGTTTGGATATAAATGCCGACGTCGGAAGCCGAAGATGAAGAGATAAAGTGTATCAGGATACTGAACGGGTTATTCAGTATGTAAAGAAAGACGAAAATCTAATAGTCGTTGAGGACTGTAAAGTGGGTGTAGGGAAAGGAGTAGAAGAAAGGGTTCAATGGAAAATATGGACTTAGTACTAGGTATGAGAGAGGAGAAAGACTAATTGAGTTCTGCAATAAATTTCATCTAGCAATATGGAACAATTTGCTCAAGAATGACAAGAGGAGGAGGTACACTTGGAAAAGGCCTGGAGATACGGGAAAATTTCAGTTAGGTTACATCATGGTCAGACAGAGATTCCGAAATCAGAGACTGGATCGTAAGGCGTACGCAGGAGCAGATAGAGACTCAGATCACAATATCGTAGTGAGGAAGAGTTGGCTGACGTTTAAGAGATTAGTCAGGAAGAATCAATACGCAAAGAAGTCGGACGCGGAAGTACTAATGAATGAAGAGATACGCTTGAAGTTATTTAAGGCTATAGGTACAGCGATGAGGAATAGCTCAAAAGGTAGCTCAGTTGAAGAGGAATGAGCGTCTCTAACAAGAGCAATCAGAGAAGTTGGGCAGGAAAACATAGGTACATAGAAGATAACTGCGAAGAAACGATGGGTAACAGAAGAAATATTTCAACTGATCGATGAAAGAAGCAAGTGCAATATGTTCATGAAAGTGCAGGAATACAGAAATGCAAGTTAGTGAGTAACGAAATAGATCGGAAGAGCAGGGAAGCTAAGACGAAATGGCTGCATGAAAAATGTGAAGAAATCGAAAAAGAAATGATAGTCGGAAGAACTGGATCAGCATATAGGAAAGTCGAAAGAACTTCGGTGTAATTTAAACCAAGGGTGGTAAAATTAAGAGTGCAACGAGGTTCCACTGATAAATGCAGAGGAGAGAGCCGGATAGGTAGATAGAGTGCATTGAAGGCCTCTGTGAGCGGGAAGATTAGTCTGATGTGATTAAAGAAGAAACAGGAGTCGATTTAAGAGAGATAGCGGATCCAGTACTAGAATCAGAATTTAAGAGAGGTGTGGATGACCTGAGATCAAATAAGGCAGAAGACATAAATAACATTCTATCAGAAATTCTAAAATCATTAGGGAAAGTGGCAACACAATGACTATTCACGTTGGTGTGTAGGATAAATGAGTCTGGCGAGCTTCCATCTGACTTTCGGGGAAGTATCATCCACTAAAGTCTGAAGATAGCAAGGACTAAAAAGTACGCAGATTATTGCACAATCAGTTTAGCAGCTGATGCATCCAACTTGCTGGCAAGAGTAACATGAAGAAGAGGAAAAAAAGGAATAAAGTAATTTAGATTCAAATACAGCCGATGGTTTTGTCATCATTATTCAAGTACTACGACACTATTCCGTCTGGAAAAGAATCCAAGGAGAAATTTCGAAAGAGAACCAGAGTTCTTGGAGATAAAAACTTTAGGGTCTGCCGATGACACCACAATTCTGTCAGAGACGGAAAAGGACTAGGAACGGGAGTTGACCTGAATGGATAATGTTTTGATGAGAGGTTATAAAACGAACATCGGCAACAGTGAAACAAGCTAATGGAACGCAGTCGAATTAAGTTACGTGACGCTGAGGATTGCGACTCTGAAAGTAGTGTATGTGTTTTGCAATTCAGGCAGCCAAATAACTGATGATGGTGTTGTGGCGTAACAAGCTAGTCACGCCACACTGAGGAGGAAACCGAAAGGCACGCGTACACACACGCCGACTGGCGTCAAGTCTGGAACAGGATAAGTTATGACTGCTATAAAGAAAATACGTATCTTTGGAATATACTTAACTTTTAATCAATCCTTGTGACACATCTCTCTTGACTATACAAATGAGACTCGTAAGATACATGCACTGATACAATTGGCGCCTTGCTAAGTCGTAGCCATTAACTTAGCTGAAGGCTATTCTAACTGTCTCTCGGCAAATGAGAGCAAAGGCTTCGTCAGTATAGTCGCTAGCAACGTCGTCGTACAACTGGGGCGAGTTCTCGTACGTCTCTCGAGACCTGCCGTGTGGTGGCGCTCGGTCTGCGATCACACAGTGGCGACACGCGGGTCCGACATGTACTAATGGACCGCGGCCGATTTAAGCTACCACCTAGCAAGTGTGGTGTCTGGCAGTGACACCACAGATGGCTTAAGAAGTAATGGTATAAAAAGCAGACGTAATAGAAAGAAAAGAGTTTTGGACAAGAGGATTTTGTTAACATGGAATATATATTTAAGTGTCATGAAATCTTTTCTGAAGATATTTGTCTTGAGTGGAAAGTGGACGATAAATTGTTCACACAAGAGAGCAGAAATTTTTGAAGCGTTTTACGACAGAAGCATTTTGAAGATTGGCTGGATAAAACTAGTAACAAATTAGGAGGTAAACTTTTGGCAGTAGTCTATTAAAAGAAGAGATAGGGTGATAGTATATATCCTAGGGCCTTACTGGAATTGTTAGTTTCGACAGTGGAGGGAGGTGTGGGATGTAAAAATTGTACAGGAAGAGCAAGACTTGAATACAGTAACTGATTCAAATGACGTGGGTTTCAGAGATGCATATTGCAGGGGTGAAGAGACTTGCACACTATAGACCAGCACGGAGAGCTATGGCAGTCCAGTCTTCGGAGTGAAGACCACAGAAACAATACTCCCTTGCGGCATTCTCGAAATTACACTTTTTAAAGTTCATATTTTTATTCTCTCTACTATTTAATGAGCGTTTTATTAATGTTATTACGTATTATTAACTGATTTTTATTTATGGTTTGGTTTAGCGATTCCTTTCTACTGTTTGCTCCTTTTATTTAAGTTGAGTCCTTTTAATTATGTTTGCGGTGGTTATGAAGTCTATATTGCTTACTGTTCTCCGTAAGTTAAAGAATACGGTAACACTATATGCGTTTCGCAGCAGCAGATCTCGTCTCCTTGCTGGAACTTCTCCACCTGAAATCGCTGAAGATAATTTATCGCTCTACGGAAATCGATCGGCACAGCCAAGTTCTGTGCTGTGTCATGGGTATAGAATTTGGCGTCAAACTTCAGTTCGTGAAATTGTTTAGGTCTTCGGAGAAATATTCTCGACGAGCCAAAACAGTGTGAAACTGCAGGTTCGCACCATCAAGCCACACAACACATCCGAAAGACTTGCGTCTTTATAATCACTGAATATTTAATTTGAATGATTAAGGGTTATGAACTCTACACACCTGATTTTCTTTTGTGCTTTCATATGTATTTATTTTTTAAATACCATAAAACATAGATTACTGCCTTAATGGTGGTTTCCAACCATCTCCTCTCAATCCGACATAGAACATCTCTCTTCCAATGTCCAACATGGAGTAGTTATCTCTTTGCCTTAGCTTAATACAGCCTGTATATCGTTTTTATCGAGTTCGAACGGAGATGTTTAAATTCCATGGGGTACTTATCTCTCGCGCAGGTATTTTACATTTACTGTCAAATTAATATTCCGTCGCAGATCATTTATTCCCGTGCATAAGGTTGGATCCCTGGAAGTGTTATTATATATACGAGTGCGTTACCGTGTCGTATCGTTATAGTTTTTGCACCGCTTACTGCGTTGGTATATCTTCTATTTCGGCGTTGGTGTTTTAGTAGTTATTACCCCAGGATAGCTGGGAAGTTTTTGGTGTGCGTAGTCCTCTCGTGCCGGGTCCCTGACCATGTCAGGAGGACCCGCGTCCGCTATGGGGAAACTCGCGGAGCAGTCTTCGCGAACCTCCGACTCTTGCACCGCCGCCCTTCGGGGAGAACCGCGTCGGAAACACCGCTCGTCCCGGCCTCCCGTCGCGCACAATGCTCCGCCCACCTCGCAACGGGCGAAGGATCGCTTGAATCGCGCCAACCGCTACAAATCGCCTGTGGACACCACCGGCACTGAAACCGATCATCATGAAGACTGTCCACCGTCGCGTGTCAGGGTCCGTTCATCCGCGTCGTCGTCCGACGATTCACCTGACCGCCTAGTCATTGATCTTTCTCGTAGTGAGGCGGCGAACACGTCGGCTCTGTCTGACCACCACCCAGCTGTACCTGCACCTCTTTCTACGCCATCCTGCCACCGTGGCGAGTCTTCTGGACACCCTGACCCAGTCGGAAAGTCCTCTGGCCGTCGCCCCAGACGCCCCTCCGCCCACGCGGGCTGTGGTGGCAGCGGATCGTGTTCCGATACCCCCCTGCCGGGGGACGCCGCACCGGATGGTCCTGTGGATGAGGAAATGACTCATGCTCCCGACCCTCTTTCTCAAGAGATCCCGTCAAGCCCTCTGAAGAAAGAGAGGATACCCCCCATTGTGGTATATAATGTCACTAATTACACGAAACTGAACACTGAGCTCCAGCGGCTCATTGTCGGCCAATTGAGAGCTGTTTACCAAAAAGATTATGTGAAATACCTGCTTGACAGTAGGGACGACTATCTTACCATTCTCGACTTCGTAAAATCAAAGGCGATGCCTTACTTTACCCACCAGACGTCGGGTAATCGCCGCACCAAAATCGTCATCAAGGACTTGCCACCAGAGGTTACGGCAGAGGAGGTCAAGGAGGAACTGCTTCGACTCGATTTCGAAGATCCTTTGGTCCACCAGTATAGCAAGAGGAATCCTGAGACCAGGGCATTGATCCCCTGCCCTACCCACGTCGTCTCCCTTTCCCGGAGGGAGGACATAGAGCGGATTTACCAAATCCGGTATCTTCTGTACACGAAAGTCCGGATTGAATCGTACGAGGGCCGGAACGGGCCAGCCATCTGTCGCAAATGCCAACGTTTACGACATACTGGGAATTACTGCTCCCTGCCGTTGCGGTGTGTTAAGTGTGCTGGCCCACATTTAGTGGAAAACTGCACACTCCCTGCTTTGGAGAAACCTACCTGTGCCAGATGTTTGGGAACAACGCACGATCCCCACCACATGGCATCCTGGAGGGGGTGCCCTCTTTACCAGAAGGCACTGAAGTCTTCTCGACCACCCAAAAAGAAACCAAGAACAAATCGACCTCCCCCACCGCTACGGGACATGACCAACTACCCTGTTTTGCGGGGTCAGCCTGGTGCACTGTCCTCAGCAGTCACTCTGGTACCAGCCACTCAGGCACCAGATGGTTTGGTGGCTCCTGTGCCCCTTCCTGCCCAGACTCCCACGATATCCTTTGCTGCTGCAGCCCGGTCTCCTCCTCATTGTCTGTCTTCCGTGACAGCCCCCACTGCTCACCAACTACAGGAGCCAGCTGCAGCTCCCTCCAGTTCATCTGTGGCTCTGTCTCAGCCCTCTGCCCCTACCCCCACTCTGCCTACTACTACACCTGCTCCTGCGCGCCGTAGGGGCAAGCAGACCACCCAGGACCCTGCCCCAGTGGTGGAGACTGATGCGTCCTTTCGGGCGGACATGCGTGAAATCCTCCAGGTCATCTCCTTTTTCACGAAACCCCACATCAGGGCTGTTATTCGTGACACTGCACAAAAAATCCGTCAGTCGGAGGACGGGCTCTCCAAGGTCATCGCCCTAGTGGAGGGGCTTAGTCAAATATTGTTGTAATGGCGAATGGACCTCCACACCACCACCAGCCCCCTCGGGATCTTGTCACTTGCATTTTTAATGCCAATGGCATAAAACGTATGAAGACGGAATTGAACACCTTCCTCCATGACTATCGTGTGGATGTTTTACTGGTCACAGAAACACACCTCAAACCGGCAGACGATTTCCGCCTTCGCAATATGGTGTGTTACCGCTCTGACCGCCTCGACCGCCGTGGTGGAGGCACAGCTGTATTCCTCAACAAAGCTCTTGTCCATACCCAAGAGATTCTCCAGCCAATGGAACACATAGAGGCCACAGTCAGTTACCATCTCCACACGCCTTGGTGCCATTACCTTTGCAGCAGCGTATTTGAGCCCAAACAAGCCACTGCTGGAAGCAGACCTCCGCACATTGTCATCCTTTGACAGGCTTATCATTGGGGCAGATCTCAATGCCAAGCACCCAGCTTGGCATTCTCGCGTGTCTAACCCCAAAGGTCGGCTCCTCCTTGACCTGGAGGATACTTTGGCACTATCAGTCTATGGCCCCCACGAACCTACCCATATCCCAGTCCGTACTAACTGCCAGCCAGACGTTCTGGATGTAGCCATCTTCAAAAACATCACTGCTCAGTTTTCGCTGGAAGTTATCCACGAACTGGCCTCTGACCATGAGCCAGTACTCTTGCACCTCACCAATGCTGCCCTTTCATTTGATGCTCGTTCCACTGCGACCCTCACCAATTGGGACAAGTTTACCAGGGTACTTAATAACAACACTCGACACGACCTCGATTTGACGACACCGGCCAATATAGTCCGTGCTGTGGATTACCTTACCGCCAAAATACGGAAAGCTGTGAAACTCTCCACCTCCACTGCACCTCGAAATTTAACACCCCTGGACGACTTGCCCCCTCTGTTACGAGAGCTGAAGGTGCAAAAGAACCGCTGCCGCCGGAGGTGGAAGCAGTTTCGTGACCCCCAGGACAAACGCCAAATGAAACGCCTCCAACGCGAATTCAGCCACCGGCTCGCCGAATGGAGGTCTGAACAGTGGGAGGACAGGATGTCCACTTTCCTACTCCACCAAAAATCTGACTGGGCTGTCATTCGCACCCTGCGGCGTTCTAAGCCAGCGACTGCCCACCCTATTCGCACAGCAGCGGGCTTGTCATATGATACCCTGCAAATTGTGGAAACGCTGGCAGATGCGTTTGAGGCCCAAAACCGCCCTCTGGTCCAGGACCTTTCTCCAAACGAACTACAGGAAGAACATGAAGTCCTGACAGCTGTTGCTGCTTTCCGCAACCGCCCACCCCAATCTGCTCCCCGTCTTACGTCCATGGCAGAAATTCAGCGCATCCTTCGACGGAAACGTGGCCGGTCGGCCCCTGGATTGGACGGAATTTTAAATGAACATCTTTGCCACCTTCCCCGCACACCACTCATCTTGTTCACCAAGATTTTAAACTGTTGTCTCACATCTGGCCTTTTCCCCCCTCAGTGGAAACAAGCCAAGCTGATTGCGATCCCCAAGAGGTTCAAAGATCCTACAGTCCCCACCAACAACAGGCCCATCAGCCTCCTAAACACTATGGCGAAGGTCCTTGAATCTGTGATCCTTCACCGACTTTCCCAACCTCTTGCAGCAGCTGGGACGATCCGTCCTGAACAGTTTGGATTCACTTCGCACCTCTCTGCTGAACTTCAGGTCCTACGGATCACTGAACACATCAGCAAAGGCTTCAACACTGCCAAGTCGACAGCTGCCGTTTTTCTGGACTTGCAAAACGCCTACGATAAGATCTGGCAAGACAACCTCGTACACAAGATGCTGACACAGACCCCTATACCGGATATTTATGTCAAGATCGTGGATGACTTCCTCCGTGGTAGGACTTTCCTAGTGGCTCAACGGGGAATGCGTTCTGGCATTCGCCAGTTGTCGGCAGGCACTCCGCAAGGATCGGTGCTATCTCCCATCCTATTTAATATCTATGTCAATGATATGCCGGTCATCCCCGAGTGCCACCTTGCACAATACGCTGACGACACAGCGCTATACACCACTGGCCGCATTACTGACGCCGTCGTCGCCCGCCTCCAGCGACAGGTGGACGCCACTATCACCTGGTGCCGGACAAACAAAATAGCTCTCAATGCCGCCAAAACTACGGCAGTTTACTTCACGAAACGGCGCCCAGTCCTCCGCCGCAATATCTCGATTGCAGGTGTGCAGGTGCCCTGGTCCCCGACAACCACCTATCTCGGGGTCCAGATGGACCACAAGTTGCTCTTCCACTGTCATGCGGAGTATGTCACCAACAAGGGGCAAAAGCTAACCAGGGCTCTGTACCCGCTCTTTCGCAGTAGGGAACTTAACCTGCATACCAAGCTCCGCATTTACCGAACAGTTATCCTGCCTGCCCTCACGTATGGATCTGCTGCATGGGCCACGATTAGTGTCACCAGGATGCGGACATTGCAACGCCTGCAGAACAAGGTGCTCAGGTGGAGCCTGCACGCCCCGCCACTCACGAGAATTGTCACTCTCCACGAGGAAGCGGATATCGTCCCCCTAAAGACGACCATACGCAACAACGCGCGGCGGCTCTATGAGAAAGTGGATGCCTTGCGGGACACTGTCCATGGGTTACGCCACGTTGGGACCACACTTCCACGCCGCTGGCATCGACATCCGGTTCCCCTAACCATCCTAGAGGAAACGGATTCCGACCATGGCTAACGATAGGTCTGGCACGCCCACCACGGACGCATCCTTTGGCGGGACTAGCCCCCATTCTACGTCCAATACTTGCCAATCATACCTGCCCATGTTAGGCTAAATTTTTCTGCCTGACTCATGTAGTAAAATCACCGTCAGAGGGTGGTACGGGACTACAAGTCCCACCGCCACACCTCCAAAGTGAATTGCAGTGACGCAGTCACTGCCCTGTGGAAATTTACTGCCTCACCAACACAGTTAGACCGCAATAGACCGGTGATGCTGTATTGTAACATATCACAAAAAAAAAAAAAAAAAAAAAAAAAAAACAAAACATTTATTCCACCTTCAGCAAACGTTACTACTAGTCTGTAGTTATGTTGTGTTCAGCTGTATATCCTAGAAACGCGTCGCGGACGGTCAGGCTGACCCTCGGAAGCACTCGCTGCCAGAGGCCAGAGACTGTCCCCGTGTTTGCTCTCGCATCCTCCGGCAGCTGACTCACACGTAGCGGCGGAGGCCCGGTATCATCAGATGTCGAACTATTCGATCAATGGTCCTAATGTTGATCTACCTTCAGCAAACGTTACTACTAGCCTGTAGGTATGTTGTGTTCAGCTGTATGTCCTAGGAACGCGTCGCGGACAGTCAGGCTGACCCTCGGAAGCACTCGCTGCCAGAGGCCAGAGACTGTCCCCGTGTTTGCTCTCGCTTCCCCCGGCAGCTGACTCACACGTAGCGGCGGAGGCCCGGTATCATCAGATGTCGAACTATTCGAGCAATGGTCCTAATGTTGTTCTGCCCTGCAGTTTACTCACAAAGATATACGCCATGTGAGCAAAACTCTACAAGCAGACCAAACTGTATAAAATGAGGTGGGCTGTATTTTGTTGACTGTGAAGAAGTGGTTACAGCAGAATGGATCTGTCAGGAGAACTGAGTGACTTCGAACGTGCATGTCACTTGAGTAACAAATCAATCAAGGACATTTGAACCCTTCTAAATCCGCCCAAGTCCACTGTTGGTGACGCAACTGTGAAACAACTAAACCAAGGCAAGGCAGATCTCATGCGTTGACAATCTGTGGAGCATTGTCGAGGGCGATAGTAAAATGTCACATGAAATCAGCGGAAGGATTCACTCGTGAGTTCCGAAGTGCTATTAGTAGTCCAGCTAGTAGAATGGCTGGGCGTAGAGACTTAAGAAGAATCGAGCAGTTCTTCATAAAACACACATTTCTGTAGTCATTGCTAAGTGAAGCTTGACGTATAAAAAGCGACACCACTGAACAGGGGTATCGGAATCAAGTTATTTGGAATGTTGAATCAAGCTATACCCTGTGCAGAACCGATGGCAAAGCTTCTGTCTGGTGAATGGTCGGGGAACGTTACCTGCCACCATGAGTAGTGCCAACAGCGAAGAACGGAGGAGGTGGAGTTACGGATGAGAATGTTTTTCGTAGTGAAGGTGTGGCCCCTTTACTGCGCTTGACAAAAGATTAAACGCTGAAACATATGAGCACATTTTGCACTGCGTGCAGTAGAGGAACAATTAGGAGACGATGACTGCTTTATCAGCATGGCAATGCACCCTGTAATAAAGCAGTCATGGACTGTGCAGCTGATCCCGGCGGAGGTTCGAGTCCTCCCTCGGGCATGAGTGTGTTTGTCCTTAAGATAATTTAGGTTATGTAGTGTGTCAGCATAGGGACTGATGACGTTAGCAGTTAAGTCCCATAAGATATCACACACATTTGAACATTTTTCGTAATAAAGCAGCATCTGTGAGGCTATGTTTGTGGGAAAAAGTATTTCTGAAATAAGCTGGAATGCTCAGAATCCCGACCCAGACTCAAAGGAATATTTTGCTTTATACATGCTTCATACATATATATTTAGACCTCAAGGCAATTTCTCTCAATTTCGAAGATCCTGACCCATTTTACATTGCTGAGTATTTTTTCTAGATCCATAGATCCTACAAACGTGTCTCGATATTGCTTAAGTCTTGCATCCGTTATCAGAGGCAACGACTTAACTGCATCTCTGGTGCCGTTGCCTTTTCGAAAGACAAACTAATCACGGTCTGAAAGATCCTCAATTTCCTTTCCCGCCTTTCTATGTATAGTCCATATCGGTAACTCGCGCATGAGTCGTTAAGCTGACTGGCGACGTTTCTCGGTCTTACCTATGCTACGTTTGGAACTGTGAAGATAATATTTTTTTGCATGTAAGGTGCAATGTCTCCCAGTTTGAACAGTCACTTAGTTGCCACTTCCACAATGATTTCAGACATTCCAAAGGAATGTTATCGATCCGTTCATCTTTATTTTGTCTGAAGGCTTCTAAAGCTCTGTTAACTGCAGAGTAATCGGCTTTACTTCTGCCTGCCTCGTGCGGTTATCCTGAAGTGGTAATATGACGTTTGTTGCTTTCCACGGTACTGCAGTTTTTGTGGCCATGAGTGTGCAATGGGAGAAAAATACCTAACTTAACTAACTTAATCTCTTTATATACTTTCAATTTTAGCTTTAACTTAGGTAGCTTTAAACGTCGCCACAAGCGCCCTGTTCTCCGTGACGGACGCTGGTCGATTTCCCAGTTGGAGATGTTGTCGGAGTCGCGTGGTGTTTGCCGAGGACCCCTGCGGTCGATAAACAGCTGGAAAGCACGGCCCGACAGTTGTGTGACAGTTCCGCCGCGTTAAATACCGCCAGCATAGCGCACCACCTACGCGCCGTTCATTGTGTCGTTCCAGTTAAATGTTGGCCGTGTCCCATCACCTGATTACAGGGAATTCAGCCAGGAACGATTCCGCGAGTGACCCATACCACGAAGTAGAAGTTTGGGGCTCAGTGTGGTGAAGTGCTTAGCGTCATTCGGAGCAGTCTTCCACGTTCTGCTATATAGGCAAGTTATTTGTGAGAATGAAGAACCTTTTAACTTATAGTGGAATCTACAAATGTTCGTTTCCCCATCAAAGCTGGTACGTACGAGGGCTACCATTTGTGGTTTTACAAAACAACAACGAAAGAAAAAGAACAGTATTCTTCCAATCCGTTTGCAATTCTTCGAAAATGCACGTTTAACCATTACACACTTTTGCTTGCGATCCACTTTTTCCACTCTGATATTCTTTTCTTAAAAATACTGTTTTTGAAAGAATCAATTGCTTCTTTACCATATACGTTGGTCAATATTGCTTTTCTAGCAATCGAAATCGGACCGATTCACAATGTATCTTTTTTATAAAATTTTATGCACTGTACGGAGCGACGTCGCCCGGTAGTAACACGGTGGACTCGTATTTGAGTGGTTCGGGGCTTCAGATTCTGGTCCGCTTGTTCAGATTTTTGTTTTCTATAGTTTTCCAAAGAAGTTTATGGTGAATACTGGGATGAGCCCCCATGCCGAGGTTGTTCTTCGTCTCTCATTATCATTCCTTTAATGCTATATATTATCTCCATAATCTCAAGTACTGGGAAAGGGGAGGCGTGGCGTCTGGAACCGCGCGACCGCTACGGTCACAGGTTCGAATCCTGCGTCGGGAATGGTGGTGAGTGATATCCTTAGGTCAGTAAGGTTTAAGTAGTTCTAAGTTCTAGTGGACTGATGACCTAAGCAGTTAAGTGCCATAGTGCTCAGAGCCATTTGAACCATTTTGGAGGCGTGACACGTTCTGTGTGCACGTCTCTTCTTTCCTTATTTCTTGTCAGTACTGAACAAGGCATTGTGTTAGACCATGGAAGTTTTTGTCCAACTGAGCTATCACTGTTTTTCTCAGTGTTTCTATTATTACTGGTCATCCGCAGAAAGTCGTACATCAAGCAGGATAGAGTTGTCAAACTATTTTATGCTGTCGCGCATTATCGTAAGTAAGTGTAGACTGGTAATTTTCCTTGTCGGCTTGGTAAGTTAAGGTCGTAATAGCTTCATCTGTACGTTAGATGTGTTGCATACCTATGGGGCATCACGTCTTCTCAGTCGAGTTTTATTTGTGTATGCGATCAGTTTCTTAATAAATTTGCCTAGAAGCTTTAAGTGTTGAACCGTCTAGACACTGATGATATTTAAATGGTAGCGTAACCTACGGAACATTTTTGTTCTACATAGTTATCCTACCGTCTGGTAATTAAAAATACATATTATTTATAACGAAATTGTAACTGTCTATATTTAATTCTGATTTTATTCGAAAATTGCAGATTTGTAACATGGAACAGAGGGACGTTGTGGTAAAAATAAAAAAAAAGCAATTCCGTTTTAGCATGTAGCGTTATAAAATGCAATTTGCTCAAAAAAAGGAAATATTGAAATAAAAAAAGGGAAAGAAGGATCTATCGAAGATTGCTTGAATACCTCATCAAGCTTATATAAAACATGTTTCTGTTATCCATAGATAACTTTCGGACTTATCAGTAATAACAGAAAACTTCCCTTTGATAATGATGAATTTACTGTTGTGTACAAAATAACAACAATACTAACGAAACTTCCTGGCAGATTAAAACTGTGTGCCCGACCGAGACTCGAACTCGGGACCTTTGCCTTTCGCGGGCAAGTGCTTTACCATGTGAGCTACTGAAGCACGACTCACGCCCCGTCCTCACAGCTTTACTTCTGCCAGTATCGCGTCTCCTACCTTCCAAACTTTACAGAAGCTCTCCTGCGAACCTTGCAGAACTAGCACTCCTGAAAGAAAGGATACTGCGGAGACATGGCTTAGCCACAGCCTGGGGGATGTTTCCAGAATGAGATTTTCACTCTGCAGCGGAGTGTGCGCTGATATGAAACTTCCTGGCAGGAAGATTTAATCTGCCAGGAAGTTGCATATCAGCGCACACTCCGCTGCAGAGTGAAAATCTCATTCTGGAAACAATAATAAGCCTAATGTTTTTTATATTTGTGCGAGTTTACTGTACTTGGATGAAAAGTAATTGCATTTGTTAGACAAAGGTGCACGTTACGCGATGAACCACCTTTTACTTCTGTACGGAGCACAAGCTCGGATTATGTCAAGAATGTGGAAGGAAATATGAAGTGCCGTTTCAATGAAACCATCCCGCCATTTGCCTGGAGCGAGTTAGGGAAATTACGGAAAACGTAAATAAGGATGGTCGGACGCGGGTTTGAACCGTCGTCCTTCCAAATGCCAGTCCAGTAAGTTAACCACTGCACCACCTCGCTCGATACGTAGGGTTGAGTTGAAAGGTCCCAACCTAGCTTTGGCACCCAGTTCTTAGGACGACATTACAAGGTGAATGACATCTTGTTATTAACTCCACAGAGCGGTCTAAGGCGCTGCAGTCACGGACTATGCAGCTCGTCCCGGCGGAGGTTCGAGCATGGGTGTATGTGTTTGTCCTTAGGAAAATTTAGGTTATTTAGTGTGTAAGCGGTCACGGCTGTAAAATACTAACGCGAATTCTTTACAGACGAATGGAAAAACTAGTAGAAGCCGAACTCGGGGAAGATCAGTTTGGATTCAGTAGAAATATCGGAACTCGTGAGGCAATACTGACCCTACGCCTTATCTTAGACGCTAGATTATGGGAAGGCAAACCTACGTTTCTAGCATTTGTAGACTTAGAAAAGCTTTTGATAATGTTGACTGGAATACTCTCTTTCAAATCCTGAAGGTGGCAGGGGTATAACACAGGGAGCGAAAAGCTATTTACAATTTGTACAGAAACCAGATGGCAGGTACAAGAGTCGAGGGACATCAAGGGGAAGTATTGGTTGGGAAGGGAGTGAGACAGGGTTGTAGCCTCTCCCCGATGTTATTCAATCTGTATATTGATCAAGCAGTGAAGGAAACAAAAGAAAAATTCGGATTAGGTATTAAAATCCATGGAGAACAAATAAAAACTTTGAGGTTCGCCGATAACATTGTAATTCTGTCAGAGAGAGCAAAGGACTTGGAAGAGCAGTTGAACGGAATGGATAGCGTCTTGAAAGGGGGATATAAGATGAACGTCGAATTAAGTGGGGTGATGCTGAGGGAATGAGATTAGGAAATGAGACACTTAATAGTAGTAAAGGAGTTTTGCTATTTGGGGAGCAAAATAACTGATGATGGTCGAAGTAGAGAGGATATAAAATGTAGACTGGCAATGGTAAGGAAAGCATTTCTGAAGAAGAGAAATTTGTTAACATCGAGCATACATTTAAATGTCAGGAAGTCGTTTCTCAAAGTATTTGTATGGAGTGTAGACACGTACGGAATTGAAACATGGACGATAAATAGTTTGGACAAGAAGAGAATAGAAGCTTTCGAAATGTGGTACTACAGAAGAATGCTGAAGATTATATGGGTAGATCACGTAACTAATGATGAAGTAATGAATAGGATTGGGGAGAAGAGACGTTTGTGGCAGAACTTGACTAGAAGAAGGGATCGGTTGGTAGGACATGTTCTGTGGCATCAAGGGATCACCAGTTTAGCATTGGAGGGCAGCGTGGAGGGTAAAAATCGTAGAGGGAGACCAATAGATGAATACACTAAGCAGATTCAGAAGGATGTAGGTTGAAGTAGGTACTGGGAGATGAAGAAGCGTGGACAGGATAGAGTAGCATGGAGAGCTGCATCAAACCAGTCTCAGGACTCAGGACCATAACAACAACAGTGTGTAAGCTTAGGGACTGATGACCTTAGCAGTTAAGTCCCATAAGATTTCACACACATTTGAACATTAATTCCACCTAATTATTATGGTTAACGCCCAAAATGCGAACCGTATGAAGTGAAATATTTTTGACGGAGCCAAAATTATTTGTTTCCATTTTCGAACGTAGTCCATAAAAGACGAAATTATTATTGATGTGAAATATTCTGAAGATTGTGATTTTCGAAATCTTCCGCATGCAAAATCTTGAAAACGATTATGTCTCGCAATAAAATTGTTAAGATCAATTACGAATAGGCTCAGGATGACAGTCAGTGGTTAGTCGGGGAGTCGGAGAAAGTAAGTAGAAATTTTGACTCTAGATCTCCGAGGACAGAGGGTGGATGATACGTTGCTAAAAAAATGTCCTAAAGTAGCCGACGGATTGCATTTCATCCCGGTGGAGCAGCGGAATGGAGCTAAGACGGGATCGATTCGGACTACATCGCCGGCAAACAGGCGCCGACGGGAGCTTAGCAAAACACGGAGGAAAATAGCGGCGGAAGCCGGGCGCGCTGGCGCCGAGGGGGCGCGCCCGCTGCCACGATAAGGGGTGGCCCGGCAGCCACCGGCGCTGCTGTTTGTCTTCCCGCGCGCAGTTCGGGGCTGTGGCGCCAGCCGGGCCGCCGTCGCGACGCCCTGGCGTCGGCACCCCGGCCGCGCCTCCTGCACCGCCCGATGTGGGTCATCCGCCGCTGCACTTGCCCGCACTGTGTGCACACCACTTCCGTAAATAAATTTAAGGGGACGAGCGGGTTAAAGCCAACACGGATGCGACAAATTGGGTGGTCAACCGTGACGGGGAAGATAGGTTCATTTCAACTTATTTATTTATTGGCCTTTGGCGTTAACCGTTTTACCAGCACTCACTCCGTCTTCAGGCCACAAGTGGCCCATCGGGACCATCCGACCGCCGTGTCATCCTCACCCGAGAATGCGGATAGGAGGGACGTGTGGTCGGCACACCGCTCTCCCGGTCGTTACGATGGCATTCTCGACCGAAGCCGGTACTAATCGGACGAGTAGCTCCTCAATTGCCATCACGAGGTTGAGTTCACCCCGAAAAATGACAATAGTGCATGGCGGTCTGGATGGTCACCCATTCAAAGTGCCGGCGAAGCCCGACAGCGCTTAACTTCGGTGATCTTACGGGAACCGATGTATCCACTGCGTCAAGGCCGTTGCTCAACCGGTTTGCCACATAATAATTAATTACTGGTTTTGTATACAATATCGTATACACAGCACGGGTACTGCAAATTGCATTAATACCTGTTAAACTTCATCGTACACTTTGTACCACGTAGTTATAAAGTGTAGCTACTCACAGAGGTTCTGTGTGGGCCGTAATCATCAAATGTTCAAATGGCTCTGAGCACTATGGGACTTAACATCTGAGGTCATCAGTCCCCTAGACTTAGAACTACTTAAACGTAACTAACCTAAACCGGCCGCTGTGGCCGAGCGGTTCTAGGATCTTCAGTCTGGAACCGCGCGACCGCTACGGTCACAGATTCGAATCCTGCCTCGGGCATGGATGTGTGTGTTGTCCGTAGGTTGGTTAGGTTTCAGTAATTCTAAGTTCTAGGGGACTAATGACCTCAGATGTTAAGTCTCATAGTGCGCAGAGCCATTTCAACCTTTTGTACTGACCTAAGGACATCACACACATCCATGCCCGAGGCAGGATTCGAACCTGCGACCGTAGCGGTCTTGCGGTTCCAGACTGCAGCGCCTTTAACCGCACGGCCACTTCGGCCGGCCCCGTTAGTTTTGTTAGCGCATCTGAACATATAAACAAATACGTAATCAGTGCCGTTTGTTGCATTGTAAAATGTTAATTACATCCGGAGATATTGTAACCTAAAGTTGACGCTTGAGTACCACTCCTCCGCTGTTCGATCGTGTGTATCGGAGAGCACCGAATTACGTAGGGATCCAAAGGGAACGGTGATGGACCTTATGTGCAGAAGAGACTGGAACAGCACATTACGCCGACGCGTTTCCAGTGGGACATTTTCGAGCAACGTTGGCAGATCATTCTGTAGAAACGCGATGTATGTTGCAGTGCTCTCCGATACACACGATCGAACAGCGGAGGAGTGGTACTCAAGCGTCAACTTTAGGTTACAATATCTCCGGATGTAATTAACATTTTACAATGCAACAAACGGCACTGATTACGTATTTGTTTATATGTTCAGATGCGCTAACAAAACTAACGGGGCCGGCCGAAGTGGCCGTGCGGTTAAAGGCGCTGCAGTCTGGAACCGCAAGACCGCTACGGTCGCAGGTTCGAATCCTGCCTCGGGCATGGATGTTTGTGATGTCCTTAGGTTAATTAGGTTTAAGTAGTTCTAAGTTCTAGGGGACTAATGACCTCAGCAGTAGAGTCCCATAGTGCTCAGAGCCAAAACTAACGGGGTTCCATTTAAAAAAACGTAGGTTTGTGTTAAAAAACATACTTCCGTGCATTTTTGTATGGTTTGTATTAACCAATTACACTACCCCCTCTCCTCACGTTCGGTCTGTGGAATCGGTTCGTCAGTATTTGATGTGGTTTACGAAATATATCCAGCGGTAACGTTAGCTGAGTCACCCTGTATAATGGCTTAAGAACGGGACGTGAGCAGAAGAGGTCAAACAAGTGAAAAAGGCATAACGTTCAGTTTATCATTAACCGCTGCTTACACAGTTTGTTTAGTATGAGCAGCGGAGACTAGATGCTGCATCCGCAAGACGATGTGTTCAGCCATTGGTCGCAGCAGTTCTGGTGCAATCAGAGCAACGTGGCCTTCAGATCGCGTACAGACCTAACGTGTTCCTGGTAACGTGGATTCAGATCAGGTGATCTTGTAGGCCATGCGTCTGTAAAACGTTCGTGGAAGGCTCCATCAAGGAGATGTTTCACTGAACGAGCGACATGAGGTGTTGCCGTATCTGCATGAAAACAGTGGTTCCTACGCAGTTGTGCTCTTCGTAGACAGGAATCACAAGCTATGGAAGGAGGTCTGTTAAGCGTGTAGACGGCATTGTACACCTGGTGTAGTCACTTCAAGGAAGAACGGACCGACAATAAAGGTGCTTGTGATTGCACATACGGCGAGTACAGTAACTCTTCGTGTACACCCGGTTTAACAGTACCCCAAAACGACAATTCTGTGCTTCACTGTACCCTGTAGTGTATAATATGCCTCCTCACACCATAGAATATTGCCCGGTCACGTGTCATTAGCTTCCACCCTTGCCAGAAACGGAAGAGAAAATCAAAACGTTGCTGCGAATCATCAGGTTTCAGTTGCTGTACTATCTGGATCTCGTTCTGGTGACAGTATAAAATAGATCGCAAAACTTTCCATACTGTTGACCGTGGGATGGACAATTCTCGTGACACTGCAGGAGCATACTTCCACTATGATAGGACGTCTTCCATATGCTACGCTAAGCTCAGCTGGATTTCCAAACTTCGTTAGCTCTTGTTTAATGACATCATGTCTCATCTCAGACCTTTCTTACTCACAGCTGTAGTCCAATGTGATTGGATGGATAAAGAAATTATCTGAACAGATATACCTGTAATATTTCCACTGCTGCTTCGGTTCGGCTAGATTTTCGGGCAGGCGGCAACCTTCATCGTGTTCAAAACGCCTCGCAAGCAGTTGAAGACTGACCTATAACTGTGTGTGTGTGTGTGTGTGTGTGTGTGTGTGTTTGTGTGTGTGTGTATGTTTCGGAACTGTTCTGCAGTACGAGGTTTTAATTTCCCTTGCACTGTGTAGTTTTTTCTTGAAAATAACAGAATGTGCACCTATCGAAATACCGGTGGTTGTCGACGGCGTCACTTGTTTGCATTCCCGTAAGTGATTTTTAACATTATATAAGCCGCTACGCCGGTAGGAACTCAGGTCACAAAAACGTAGGCGCTAGCCAAGCTTGCAAGATGTGCTGTTGTATTTGAATGGCGTCTATGCAGTGTCCTCAATAGATTGCAGAGTATCAGCCGTGGTCAGAACAGTTTCTGTGTAGATGTGACTGCAGTACGCCGCAGCTAAGTGCATTCGAACATCGGCAAATTGTTTGTGCTCATATGCTGGGTGCTTCCGTAACCAGTGCAGCCGAATTGTTTTGTTGTTTTGCGTTTCAAGAAGCACCATATCGAAGATTTATACGTCATAAGGGAAAGCGGGCGAATGCGTGTGCTGAGTGATTGTGAAGGGCTGCCATTGAAGAGGATGGTGAGGAAAAATAAGGAGACAACAGATGCAAAAGTCACTGTAGAACTGACTGTCGCACTCGCAAACAACAAATTGCAGGGCGAGCTGAAATTCGAAAATCAATCATCAGTGATGCAAATGCCCGTAACAGGAAAACGTGTTGCCGAAGCCATTAAATCCGGTCTATGGACCAGCGGAAAAATGCCATTTGGTTGGATTAGTCTTATTGCACACAGTTCCCAACTTCTAGTCGAGTTTATGACGTAGATTCGGTGATAATTTGGGTAACTATATCGTGGCCACATCGTTTACCTGCAAAGTCACATTATTGCCAAGGTTCACGTGGCCGTATTGGCCGGCCAGGCCCATTCCATGGTATAGTCTTTATTCTACAGTGATGTGTTCAAAGAAAATAGGGTACCTGTTCAATCAGCTCGCGTCGTCCAGAACTGGTTTCGTGAGACCGAGAACAAACTGTCATAACCTGCCCTGGTCACCATAGTCACCCCATCTCAATATTGTGGATCATTTGTCTTGTACTTTGGAGAGAATGGTGCGTGATCGCTATCCGCCTCGATCATCTTTACCTGAATCTGCCACTATTTTGCAAGAATAATGATACAAGATTCCCTTGAAAACCATTGTTGTTGTTGTTGTTGTTGTAGTCTTCAGTCCTGAGACTGGTTTGATGCAGCTCTCCATGCTACCCTATCCTGTGCAAGCTTCTTCATCTCCCAGTACTTAATGCAACCTACATCCTTCTGAATCTGCTTAGTGTATTCATCTCTTGGTCTCCCTCTACGATTTTTACCCTCCACGCTGCCCTCCAATGCTAAATTTGTGATCCCTTGATGCCTCAGAACATGTCCTACTAACCGGTCCCTTCTTTTTTTCAAGTTGTGCCACAAACT
Organism: Schistocerca nitens; assembly: GCF_023898315.1. Lineage (NCBI taxonomy): Eukaryota > Metazoa > Arthropoda > Insecta > Orthoptera > Acrididae > Schistocerca > Schistocerca nitens. The sequence continues at coordinate 407,186,677 of NC_064620.1, forward strand.
CCTCCCCAATTCTATTCAATACTTCATTATTAGTTATGTGATCTACCCATCTAATCTTAGCATTCTTCTGTAGCACCACATTTCAAAAGCTTCTATTCTCTTCTTGTCCAAACTATTTATCGTCCATGTTGCACTTCCATACGTGGCTACACTCCATACAAATACTTTCAGAAACGACTTCCTGACACTTAAATCTATACTCGATGTTAACAAATTTCTCTTCTTCAGAATCGCTTTCCCTGCCATTGCCAGTCTACATTTTATATCTTCTCTACTTCGACCATCTTCAGTTATTTTGCTCCCCAAATAGCAAAACTTCTTTACTACTTTAAGTGTCTCATTTCCTAATCTAATTCCCTCAGCATCACCCGACTTCATTCGACTACATTCCATTATCCTCGTTTTACTTTTGTTGATGTTCATCTTACATCCTCTTTTCAAGACACTGTCCATTCCGTTCAACTGCTCTTCCAAGTCCTTTGCTGTCTCTGATAGAATTACAATGTCATCGGCGAACCTCAAAGTTTTTATTTCTTCTCCATGGATTTTAATACCTACTCCAAATTTTCCTTTTGTTTCCTTTACTGCTTGCTCAATATACTGATTGAAAACCATCGGGGAGAGGCTACAACCTGGTCTCACTCCCTTCCCAACCACTGCTTCCCTTTCATGCCACTCGACTCTTATAACTGCCATCTGGTTTCTGTACAAATTGTAAATAGCCTTTCGCTCCATGTATTTTACCCCTGCCACCTTTACAATTTGAAAGAGAGTATTGCAGTCAACAGTGTCAAAAGCTTTCTCTAAGTCTACAAATGCTAGAAACGTAGGTTTCCCTTTCCTTAATCTTTCTTCTAAGATAAGTCGTAAGGTCAGTATCGCCTGACGTGTTCCAACATTTCTACGGAATCCAAACTGATCTTCCCCGAGGTCGGCTTCTACCAGTTTTTCCATTCGTCTGTAATGAATTCGCGTTAGTATTTTGCAGCTGGGACTTATTAAACTGACAGTTCGGTAATTTTCACATCTGTCAACACCTGCTTTCTTAGGGATTGGAATTATTATATTCTTCTTGAAGTCTGAGGGAATTTTGAACCATACAACACCTGTATTTTCCATTTCGAGACGCCTAAAAGCAATTTCTAATGCCAACGTCTTTCTCACACCCTTTTAGACATGGTTAATGTGATCTGTCTTTGGCGTTTCCATGTTTTTATCCAGCATCATTATGTTTCCAGGCAAGAGGTGACTCGGTTACGGTCTTGACTGTGTTCAGATGATTGTAATTGTTGGTTGAGGTAGAATTGCGAAGGGATTTTGCGTGGATGACGCTGTTTTGTACAGTGAAGTGGCAATGCTAAGACATTGTTAATAGATGCAGGAACACCTGCGGACAATCGACTTTTGGCGCATGGAGTGGCATTTCACCCTCAACTTAAATCGATGCAACGTACTCCGGATAAATAGGTAGGAAAACTCGTTGCGGTATGATTATACGACAGCAGAATAATCACTTAAAGGAGTCACAGTCATAAAATATGTAGGAGCATGGGTACAAAGCGAGAAGAAGAAATTGTGGGTAGCACTGCAAGATGAGAATATTTTTTTTTCCGGCAACAGTTAGCAGCATATGTATAATTAGAAAAATGTATGACACAGTCTTATCTTATTAAATTATTTATTTACGGGCTTATCTTCTTCTATCCTTTACGTAATTAGAACTTGTTCTTCATCCCTGCTCACAACGTCGTCAATCGGACGTTCTTTTTTGGGTTAACACTGTAATGAAAATTAAATGGAGATGGACGATGCATATAAATAAAAAAACTGTCTAAATCACAATGTCCTTATAAGTAAATAACAATATTCAGGTGTAACAGGAAACGCTGCAAAATGTTTCAGATCCTATACCTCTGACAGGAAACAAAGGGCGAGTATAGGGAACAGACGTGCATTAAGCTACCAGACATCATGTAACTGGGAAATAATTACAAGCCATGTCCCACAAGTTTCCATCTTAGGCCCCTTACTTTTTCTTGTCTATGTCAATGACCATTTATCAGTAATATTACCAGATGCTCCCACACGATACAAACATTGGATTGTAGTCTTAGAAAGATCGGTCAATGAAATTTATAAGCATTCCCCTAGGATCCATAGCAAATTCTTTGTCCCTAATATTTGAAAAAAAAAAGAAAACACACTATTGCAATTCATAACTTGTAAGAGGTTTCCCCCCAATATATGACAAGCAAATGGAAGAAGCTGGCAGTGTTAGTTTCTTGGGATTACAGCTTGAAAATAAGTTCCACTGTGAAGATCATACCAAATAACTGCTAAGGCGCCTATACAAACCTCTATTTCCAATGCGACTTGTCAGATCTACTGTTTATTACATAAAATAAAAATGTGAATATACTTTGCCCACCTTCATTGGATAATGATATGGGATTATTTTTTGTGGTAACTTATTAATCCAAGCTAAAGTTTGTCGAGTCCAAATGCGTGTAACTATATGTAGCGTGAACTCTTAGAAGATCCTGTAGAGAATGTTTTAGGGACACAAGAATACTAACAATTGCCCACAATATATTTATACCTTAAGGAAATTTGTCATTAAGAATAAGTCTCTTTTTCGGACCAAAAGCTCATTACTTGTTCTTCTGCACTTTCTGTATTAGGCCATTTGTGGTGTGTTATGGAGCCTATCGTTTTCTCGGTCTGTCAGTATCTGTTTCCTCCTATTTCGCTTTTTTATTTATTTGACGTGGTAGTGTCTGTGTATCCATTCTGTGTAGATGTTAATTCTGTTATGTTTTCCTCCATTTTTTCGGTCCGAATTCTTAAATAAGAAATCTCATTTATATTCGTTGTATTGTTTTGCCTTGAATTCAGTACTCACGACTCACTTCCATATAGAACGTTTGGCAGTGACACTGCTTTTTAAAATTTCAGTTATGTTTCTCTCCCTGTTTTATTCTTGAAAGTTCTATTGATTGATCCACAGATACTTCCAAGTCTATTCAACCTCATCTGTATAGCCTCTTCTTATTCATGCGAAATTTATCCAGTTCAAATGTTCTTTTGTTGACTACTCTCTTAGTTCTCACTAACTGTTTTCCACAAAATGTCATTAACTTAGATTTACTAGAAGATATTTTCCTATTATACTCTGTACATATTTTATTCAGTTTGTAAAATTCTGTTTGTAGAACGTCTTCTCTTGAAAAAATGAGAGTAAGACCATTAGCGTGTAGAAGTGACATTAGCTTTGCCGAATTGTTTAGTTGTTGCCCATTATTTATATTACAATTCTAGCAGCGAACTGCATGTTGTTGTTGTGGCCTTCAGTCCTGAGACTGGTTTGATGCAGCTCTCCATGCTAATCTATCCTGTGCAAGCTGCATCGTCTCCCAGTACGTACTGCAGCCTACATCCTTCTGAATTTGCTTAGTGTATTCATCTCTTGGTGTACCTCTACGACTTTTACCCTCCACGTTGCCCTCCAATGCTAAATTTGTGATCCCTTGATGCCTCAGAACATGTCCTACTAACCGGTCCCTTCTTTTTTTCAAGTTGTGCCACAAACTCCTCCCCAATTCTATTCAATACTTCATTATTAGTTATGTGATCTACCCATCTAATCTTCAGCATTCTTCTGTAGCACCACATTTCAAAAGCTTCTATTCTCTTCTTGTCCAAACTATTTATCGTCCATGTTTCGCTTCCATACATGGCTACACTCCATACAAATACTTTCAGAAACGACTTCCTGACACTTAAATCTATACTCGATTTTAACAAATTTCTCTTCTTCAGAAACGCTTTCCTTGCCATTGCCAGTCTACGTTTTATATCTTCTCTACTTCGACCATCATCAGTTATTTTGCTCCCCAAATAGCAAAACTCCTTTACTACTTTGTCTCATTTCCTAATCTAATTCCCTCAGCATCACCCAAGTAAACTCGACTACATTCCATTATCCTCGTTTTGCTTTTGTTGATGTTCATCTTATATCCTCCTTTCACGACACTGTCCATTCCGTTCAACTGCCCCTCCAAGTCCTTTGCTATCTCTGACAGAATTACAATATCATCGGCGAACAATGTTTTTATTTCTTCTCCATGGATTTTAATACCTACTCCAAATTTTTCTTTTTTTTTTTTTTCTTTTACTGCTTGCTCAATATACAGATTGAATATCATCGGTGAGAGGCTACAACCCTGTCTCACTCAATTCCCAACCACTGCCTCTCTTTCATGTCCCTCGACTCTTACAACTGCCATCTGGTTTCTGTACAAATTGTAAATAGCCTTTCGCTACCTCTATTTTACCCCTGCCACCTTCAGAATTTGAAAGAGAGTAGTCCAGTCAAGCCGTCGGCTGTGTCCGAGTGGTTCTAGGCGCTTCAGTCTGGAACCGCGTGACCGCTACGGTCGCTGGTTCGAATCCTGCCTCGGGCATGAACTGATGACCACAGATGTTGAGTCCCATAGTGCTCAGAGCCATTTGAGCCATTCCAGTCTACGTTGTCAAAAGATTTCTCTAAGTCTACAAATGCTAGAAACGTAGGTTTGCCTTTTCTTAATCTAGCTTCTAAGATAATCCGTAGGGTCAGTATTGCCTCACGTGTTCCAACATTTCTACGGAATCCAAACTGATCTTCCCCGAGATCGGCTTCTACCAGTTTTTCCATTCGTCTGTAAAGAATTCGCGTTAGTATTTTGCAGCCGTGACTTATTAAACTGATAGTTCGGTACTGTCAACACCTGCTTCCTTTTGGGATTGGAATTATTATATTCTTGTTGAAATCTGAGGGTATTTTGCCTGTCTCATACATTTTGCTCACCAGATGGTAGAGTTTTGTCAGCACTGGCTCTCCCAAGGCTGTCAGTAGTTCTGCTCTTATGCCTTCTACAACTAAGATTACCGACGTTTTTTATACAGTCTTTTGATAGTTGATATAAGAAAAGGTAACCTATTCTCCATAGCTTTCCCTTTAAGTGTATTACCGAAAGCCTTCTCAAAAACAGTTAAAGAAATATGTGTCTCTTTGTTAAACACACCCTGCTTTTAAATAGGCTGCTGCAAAGTCGTTGATCTTCACTTCCTTAATTCGACTTGCTCTTCTGATTTTAAATATTCTGCTTTTGTTTTCAGTCTCGAGTTAAAAATTCAAGAATAAATGGTATATGCTATGTCAAGTAAACTTATCCTTCTGTAGTTTCCACATATATTTTTCTCCTTTCTTATGTATCGATATTTTGCAATACACCAATTTCGTGGTACAATTTCTTGCTTCCAGCAAAGTTAGCAATTTAAGGAGTGGTGATAATCCTCCAAATCTAATTAAGTCAGTTCTCCTTTTGAGATTAGTACAACATCTATCTGCTTTTCTGTTCATCTTTGAAAACAGTTATTCATGCATTCCATGCACCTAATCTTCCATCTAAACCTATGGCTTTTCCATTTTTTGCGGTGTTCAAAACTGCTATGAGTTCCTTTATTGTTATGTCTTAAACCCTTGGGTCTTTTAGCATTTAATCCATTCTTCTTTCGTAATATTATTGAAATGGATTGTATCGTCTTCTGTTTTATTTAATGTTTTCAAAGCCTTATGTTTAACCTGTTGATTGCCATGAATACTATGATCTATATTACTATTACATATTTGCGAGGCTTCGTTGTGTGCTCTTTTCACTATTCTTTCAGTTTAAAACGTTTACTCTTTATAGATTTGTCTACTTTCCACGTTAGACCTCGAAAGTTATTTTTATATGATCTTTGTTCTTCTGGTACTGTAATTCTTAATGACCAAATTTTTACTCCACACCTTCGCAGATATTGCATATTCTTTCTTACTGTTTCATTCGCAACTTTTGACGTTTTTTTTCAATATTTGTCCATTTTTCTTCAATGGTGTTACAGGCAGCTAACTGTTCTACTTCGTTTTTTAATCGTTCTGATATGTGCCCTTTATACTTTCTTCGTGGAATAACTATATTTTATGGAGCTCTTCTTGCTTTTGTGTAGTACAAGGATTCTTCTCTTTCCATTTAACAAAAATATGAAGTTTTCATATGAGATGATATTTAGTACTACATGATCTATAATTGATATGTTTCCTCTATCGGTCCAAGAACATAGATGAATATATTTTCTTTCTAGAAAAAGGCAATAGATATTTTTAATCATTAAAATTCGAAGAATCACCATCTAATTGTCCATTCTGATTACAAGTTGTGTCTTCATACACTATAACAACATGAAGTATTGAATTGTTTGCTACCCTTGCATATATGCTGTAACCAAACAGCACAACTTAATGTTTTTTAGTATGCTGGCCCACAAGTTTTTGAAGGGTATTATAAAAGGTAACTGATTCCTCAGTCTATAAACTACCATCATAGTTCTCTCTTTTTATCGTTGTTATTATCATTCTGTGGTTTATATATTCATAATTCTACATATATTTTTCCCATTTTCGGTTTACGTATACTGCTAACATTAACTTGCTCTTTCTTTCTGTTATACTCCTCTACACACCATTTCACATTTTCCTACAATTGTAGTACGTTTCAGCTTCTCTGTAATTTCTGTCATAACTGCAAAATACGTCTGTAGTTGTGAGGATATGTCTGCTAATTTTTCTTCTTTGTAAGGATGTCCTCTAACATTCCATGCAACCTATCTTACTTTTTCAGCCATCTGTATTCTCATATCCTTTTCTGTAGCTGGTGTCATCATAGGAAATTCATCCAGTCCGAGCCAAATTTCGGAACATGGATTATTTGGAAATGCCCCAGAATGGATTACCAATCCAAAGCAGATAGTGCTGTTGATGGTGCTCCACCTTTCAGCTTACCAGTGAAACCCATACCTCTCCTTAAATGAGTAGTGCTGCAGCATTCTCTAACAAACAACCTCACAGATACCGCTGACATTCTGTCGTCAGAGCCTTGGGCAGGCGGGGTTGATATCTGAATGGGAGCGGCTTCTCATCATTAGCCCATTAGTATAGCTCAGTTCATTGAATCTATACAAGAAATAACAATAAGAATCCATATAAGCTTCAAAGTCACTTTCTTTGGCTCAGTAAAGTCTCCAGTATTCAGGAACACACATTTTCAATAACTTACCAGAAGCCATAAAAAGTTTAATAGTATTAAAGTTCAGTTTAGGAGATGTCAAAAGGATTCATAGGTGGTCAACTTCTACTCCACTGATGAATTTCTTAGCAGTGCCGACTGATGTGTATGTGTTATTATTGATGTTAGATATTGCGAATGCTACGAACAACCTGACATCTGTAGAAATTCAGTGCTGAAATTGATCATTGTAAATGAGCGAAATAAAATGATTTTTTCTGTTGGATGATGCATCTTTAACATGGCCTAGAGTTATCATATGTACGTTTCTGTATCGAACATTTACGTATACTGTGTCGAGTCTGTTATTACCATTTAAATGAATATATTTTTTCGATTCTTTTACTTATTCAGTTGGGTTCTTTGGAAGGTATGTCATTATGAATTCTTGTCGTCTGACATGTTAGACGTTTAGCACAGTTACTTCACTGTGGATCTACCAGAGTGAAAAGTACTTCTAATGACATCTAATAAATAGCAGATGGGACATGGAGGTTCATTGCTTGATTCGGAGAGATAAGAACAGATCGAGACGGCGACGTAGTGGAATGTGAGCAGTTGGTGTTATGATACTCGTACATACTTCAAAAGCTTATATGCATGTGAGTGAATATCCTAATGTATGAAAACAGTTGGTGGTGAGGGGGGAGGGGGGGGGGGCGTGAGGTTTATCCAGCAATGAATTTCGAATACTTGATGATGGTACGTATATGACTAGGCATACTCTCGTACTTATCTTTGGTCAGTGTAGTAAGGTCAAAGCCTATGTATTTTCCATGGGAACAGTTTTCGTTGGTATTTATCGTTCGCATGAGTTCCACTTCCCCAGAAGAGCACTACGTTGGATTTCGTAAGCGTTTCAAATAAGGAAATGCCATTTACCTCATTCAAGCCAGACTTACGATGCCTGAAAAATGAATTTTACCTTTGGCTACACTGTATCAGCACGTAGCCTCCAGTCGACTGGACATGTTAGCATTGGCTTTGTTCGTTAGCTTAAAATTCCAGAGCCATTTGGCTGCGCTGAGAGTTTTGTTACGCACTGCTCGTTGCCCTTCTGGGGGTGAGCCGGGATTTTACAGCCGATCTCAGCCCCTCGGGCAGCTGTAGAGGTTGCGGTCCACTCGCCACTTTGCTGATTGGGGTTGCTTTCAACACTCTGCGCCCTGCGCTCCTCGCCTACAGCAGTAATGGGACCTCGCTTGAAGGTCGGGTCATTTGGTAGCTCTTCTCCGTTTACCTTAATGCCAGACTTTCTTGTCGAACAGAAGCCGCGCGTATCAGTCGTTCGGTGGAGTGGGTTCGCACCGAAACCCTCCTGAATGACAGATCAGAGAAGTAAGGTTCTTTCTTGCAAGCTTGAATAAATATGTGAGTGCGTCCTGAAAAGTAAAGCCTCCGAATTGTTTATGTGGAAACTTTTAAAACTTTTTCAATAGAACAAACGTAATTAACATTCTACAACTTTACGCTACATGTCTACATATTTATTTCTCAGTACAGTCACCCTGGCGATGTACACATTTCTCCCAACGGGAGACCAGTTTCTTGATGCTGTCACTATAGAACGTTTGTTGACGGAGCCACATCCTCATCTCTGCTTGCACCGCTTCACGAGTATCAAAGTGAAGTCCTCGAAGGTGTTCTTTCTATTTTGGAAACAAATGAAAGTCGGATGTGGCCAAGTGGGAATGTATGGACGATGATCGATAACAGTGAACACAAGCTGTCGGATTGTACAAAAGTCGCAGCACTCGTTTTAGGTATGGTATTGTCATGTTGAAGGAGAAAGTGTTCCATGTGTGGACGAACTCTTCGAATTCGAAACTCTGTTACAGCAATGCACCGATATAGTTACGTTACGTACCGCCACGTTACACTCTGCACTTGAAAACGCTGTAGCGGCAGAGGGCTGGAGAAGGGTTACACGAAGAACGAAAATGTAAAATGTTTATAATGTTTGTTTTGTTTTAAAAGCTTTAAAAGTTTTCATAAAAATTCAGAGGCATTACCTTTCAGCAAATACAGGTAAAAGAAGATTTGGTTGGTATGATCATTTTTACTTTGTTTCTAATCGTGGAGAACACATTGTAGTGGCTTCAACAACCATGTATGCTGAAGTGATATCTAACTTTAGTTTTTATGTATAACACGTGTTGTAACATCCGGGCATCCAAAAAATACTATTCATGATAGATCATACATTTTTAACGGAATTACTACGCAGGCATCAGACCAATGAAAAATGAGTCGCTTTGAGAGAATTACCGACGAGCATAGACTTACGAGAGATGATGATGTTAGTCCTTCCAGTGTGACACATTTTTCCAACAACGAAAGATTTGGTGCTGACCTTGATTATATTGTGTCTGCCTGCAGTAATGACCAGAGATATGACAGGAGCGATCTTTCAGAGAAAAAGTGTCTAGTAAACGGGTGCTCTAAAACGCTTAAGAGCTATGACAACTTCTTCATCTTCGACACTGTAAAGAAGTTTCTTCTATTGTAAGCCGTTTGCTTTATGCATTTTGAGAGACTGTAGTATTAACCAAAAAGGAAAAAAAAATCATATACACTGGCTCTTAAGTGCATATCTAAAGAGCTGTGAGCACATTTACAACAGAAGAGATGTTCACTTAAAACTTCCGGGCTGATAGGCCGTGGTCGAAGTATAAAACTGTCTCCTAACGTTTCGTCTCCGACTGCGGGAGACATCATCGGAGGTAAAGCGGCGAACTGCAGTTCGCCGCTTTACCTCCGATGATGTCTCCCGCAGTCGGAGACGAAACGTTAGGAGACAGTTTTATACTTCGACCACGGCCTATCAGCCCGGAAGTTTTAAGTGAAGTCAATACCGGCCGTGAAAGTTTACATTGTATGAGAAGAGATGTGTTTCACAGTAGCGAAGGTGAACAAGTGCTCAAAGCTCTGGAAAGCCAAGACCTTCCACCCAAAGGAATTTATTTCACAGCATCGAAAATGAAGTGCTCGTATATCTTCAGGTATGCATTTTAGTGCACATGTTTACTGTATTTTTTGCTGCTAATGGTCGTTCCTGTCATATCCCTGAATTCTGACCATACATCTTGGGTTATGTTATAGATGTTGTGATACTAAATTCTACACGCAGACGATAAAGGAGAACATTTGCTTGAGTCTCATAGTCAATTAACAGACCTCTTCATTTAGTACTTGATGACATTTATCTTTAGAGCTCTATACAAATCTGGCAGATGTGAACATGCGAGATATTATTTATACAAACAGTGGCAGCCGGGTATCATACACTAATGTTCGACGGCGTACTGTATGCACTGCACTAAAACTATTCCATTTTTCTTTGAATGCGTGCCAGGAATCGCACTGACATTATACTAGTTCTCTTTGAATATAAGCTGACATACAAGCAACGTTCTCTTCGTGGTAACTAGAACCCAGAGTCGAGTGCTGAAACGATGATCAGCCATCCTACTATCACTTTAGAGAATGGATGCAGATGCCTGGTTTTCACTGTATATGCTCCAATGCGATGTCATCCCTTTCGCCACTACGCGTGCTAGTTGCTCACATCATGATGTCAGTACTTTTCTTTGAATTTTTTTGTAGTGTGTTGTATTAATCTATAGTATGACGGTTTTATGTGGCCCTTGTTGTCGTAATGGTTCAAACGGCTCTGAGCACAGTGGGACTTTACATCAAAGGTCATTCGTCCCCTACACTTAGAACTACTGAAACCTAACTAACCTAAGGACATCACACGCATCCATGCCCGAGGCAAGATTCGAACCTTCGACCGTAGCGGTCGCGTGGTTCCAGACTGAAGGACTGAAGCTCCTAGAACCGCTCGCCCACTCCAGCCGGCTTTGTCGTAATGGTGTGGTGGTCAAGTGATCTAGAGCATGGACTGACAAAACGTCAACTTGAGTTCGATTCCTGCTCCAAGCACCAACATATTTTCTTTTATCTTTTATTTTATTCCAGAATGAGATTTTCACTCTGCAGTGGAGTGTGCGCTGATATAAAACTTCCTGGCAGATTAAAACTGCGTGCCGGACCGAGACTCGAACTCGGGAACTTTGCCTTTCGCGGGCAAGTGCTCTACCGACCAGGAGAAGCAGCTTTCACGAATAGTGGTTGATGATAACAGAAAAGCAACACTGTGTGAAATAATCGTAGAAATCAATGTGGAACGTACCACGAACGTATCCGTTAGGACAGTGCCACGATATTTGGTGATAAATGGCTATGAGATCAGACAACCGATGAGAGTGCCGTTGATAACAGTATTATATCGCCTGCGGCGCCTCTCTTTGCCACGTGTCCATATCTTTTGGATCCCAGACGACTGGAAAACCGTAGCCTGGTCAGATGAGTCCCAATTTAAGATGGTAAGAGATACCGGTAGGATTCGAGTGTGGCGCAGACCCCACGAAACCATGGATCACGTTCTCAACAAGGCATTGTGCAAGCTAGTGGTGGCAACATAATGATGTGGGTTGTGTGTAGGTGGAATGTAGTAAGTTGTCTGGTCCATCTGAACCAATCACTAACTGTAAATGGTTGTGTTCGGCTGCTTGGAGACAATTTCTAGCCATTCAGTGTTGGAATATGTAGGATGACAATGCACCATGTCACCGGGCCACAATTGTTCGCAAGTGTTTGGAAGAACATTCTCGAAAGTTCGAGCCAATGATTTGGCCACCCAGATCGCCCGACTTGAATCCCATCGAACATTTATCAGGCATAATCTAGAGGTCATTTCGTGCACAAAAACCGTGCACTTTCAACACTTTCCCAGTTGTCATGTTAGGCTGACCAGATTTCAATAAAAAAAAAAGAGTGACCGGGGCACTTGAGTCTATATTTCAATCTAACTTCATTACTACACTTACGCTTACGTTTCTTGTCACTTGTCGTGATATTTTGAAATCGATAATAGGTCTATGATGATGCAGAAGCTGAAAAACCCATAGCCATAATGTATCTTCATTTTCTGAATTCGAAAGGAAAATGTAGGTACATTACACATAAATAAAATTATTTTCCTGCACAAATAAAAAAGAGATGTATTTTTAATAAGCTGGATATATTATCTGCAATATTTTGTCACTTACGATTTTAAACAGGTATAATTTGTTAATCCAGGAAAACTATGCAATGTTACTAGCCATTATTCGGGTACAAATTATACATTTCATCCTAAGATTTATCCTTGCTATATTCGTCAGAAGAGTGAACTGATTCTAGCAGTTCCCCATTAAAGATGAAATAATCTTAAAATTTCGTGGACAGATTGAAATGAAGTGTCACAATGATAATAGATGTCGTGTCAAACTTAACACAACCTTTTTCATCGTGCTAGAAAGTATTGATCAGACTTAAGATCCTTCCTACTGCAGCATTTGTAAGTGGCAGATACGACGCAAAATTAAGGATTTCCTCTACTTTCCCAAACAAACTTTACATATTTCACATATTTTTAATATTGCAGTCCATCTTTCATCTACAGGCACTTTCTTTGTTACCCAACCTTCGACACAGGGTTCCGTTATGTTCTTAACATGTTCAAACTCACAGAATAATGAATTTTCATTGAAAGCAGACTGAGGAGCACCATACCGAGACAATAATTTAAAAGAATCCTGAAAATCAGTTCAGTGAGGCTGACTGACGCAACGAATCAAAGATAGATCCTTAATGTCTGAATACAGACCTTAAGCACACTTTATCTTATTCACAGAGTCATCAAAATAATTTTCAAATAATTGGAACAAGGCTTTTTCTGGAATAATTCCTTCTTCCACAAGATTTTTCAATATATCTCTAAATACTGCTGTCATGAATCTGTTGCCCCTTCTCTAGAAGGGTATAAGCTTGTATGATGTTGTCAATCAAACCAGAAATTTCAATGAGTGAGATATTTTGTCTTTCAATTTGTGTAATGGTAACAACGAAACCTTCTAACTGATATGCTAAACATCTCAACCATAATGGGGAAGAGCTATTAGAAAAAAAAGAGCAATATTCGAAGGCAGTTGTTAAGGGAGTAGAAGATATGACTTTGACCTTACTTACGATATTGCGGTGCCTGTATTATTCTGATTGCCATGCAAAGTTTCTTTGGACATGCAAGCATGTCAAGGAAAAGGCACTGCGGCGATTACAGGTGTTATAAAATACATTAAATTATTCGCAATTGCGAATAAGGACAACCATCAGGTGTAGAATGGAATGACGACAGTGAGGTTTTTGTCTGACGGGGATTCGAACCCGGATTTCCCGCTTATCGCGAACGGTCGCCTTACCGTTTGGCTTTCCGTGCGCGACTTCCGGCCGGACCGAAACTTCCATATGTAGCCACCATGCGTCTGCGACCTGTATTCGTGCATCCATTATGTTCAAAAAAATGGTTCAAATGGCTCTGAGCACTATGGAACTTAACTTCCGAGGTCATCAGTCCCCTATAAATTAGAACTACTTAAACCTAACCAACCTAAGGACATCAAACACATCCATGCCCGAGGCAGGATTCGAACCTGCGACCGTAGCGATCGCGCGGTTCCAGACTGTAGCGCCTAGAACCGCACGGCCATGCCGGCCGGCCACCCATTATGTATATTCCGTACAGGTCAGGCACGCATGCATGTCCAAAGGAACTTTGCGTCGCAATTAGAATAACACAGGCACTGTACTATCGTATTTCTCTGCCGATACAGGGCGGGAGACTTTCGGGAGCAACGTCTGACCTGTACGGGAATATACACAATGGATGTACGAGCTGATAGTAGACGCATGGTTGACGACAAAACGAAGTTTGGGTCTGGCTGTCAGTCACACACAGATAACCAAATGGTAAGGCGACCGCATGCGATAAGTGGAATTCCGGGTTCTAGTAGCAGTCCAGCACAAATTTGCACTGTCGTCATTCCATTCTACAGCTGATGGTAGTTATTATTTGCACTTGCGAATAATTTAATGAAACTGATTTTACTTGCCTAGAGGGCACTAAAGTGGAATATCAGCAAGTTAGGGGCGGGGTAGGTAATAACCGAATTTCTTTTCAACATATCTCTTACTCTATTTTTTAGGCATTGGGCTAGCTGAACCAAATGCTGTATATGTTGTGGAAATATATATTTTTATAATAATCTACATCCAGGAAATTTATTTTTAGCGAATATTTAATCAAAAGGGAAATATTAGTGCAAGCATTTTGTTTCTCGATTGAAAATAATTATGTGTACCGAACGATTTTCCCGAGTCACACAGATATTTATTTGAAAACAGGTACTGTCTCGGCCAAACAAGGACGTCTGGTAAGTCTAGATAGGGTAGATAATGGCGTTGTGATGATTCCTCTTGCATCGACGCACTTTCTCGCATTGATTCGAGTCGCTTCGGTCACTGGCAAACGTCTCGCAGCGCCGCAGATGGAAGTTCGCCACTAACGAGGAGGGGCGTTGACAGCTGACAGCCTCTGCAACCCGACGCCCACTGCGTCACGGTGCGGCGAGGAGCCGACGTGGGCCGGTAACGACAAAGACGTGGACTGGCCCGCTAAGCCGACCTAATGACGGCAGGAGAGGGCTTACTGGGCGCCACGGGCGGTGCGGCAGAGATAAAGCAGGGCGGTGTGGAGGGGGGGGGCTGGATGTGGGGGAGGTGGTGGGGATTTGGCCGCACTCCCAGCACGATTGAAATACGTAACTGCCGGTCTCTGCGTGCACCCCTCCCCACAGCAAACCCTGCGTCCGAATACCTGCCGCTGGCAACCGTCAACCAAGTCCTGTTACGGAGATTGGCAGTTGAATACGGCCGGCTGGGGTGGCCGTGCGGTTCTAGGCGCTACAGTCTGGAACCGCGTGACCGCTACGGTCGCACGTTCGAATCCTGCCTAGGGCATGGATGTGTGTGATGTCCTTTGGTTAGTTAGGTTTAAGTTGTTCTAAGTTATAGGGGACTGACGACCTCAGAAGTTAAGTCCCATAGTGCTCAGAGCCATATGAACTATTTTTATAAAACCCTTTGATTATATATATTCAACTTTTTTTAATGAAATTTGAGGTTTTATTTTCAAAAAATAAAGTATGTGCCTTTTTCTCAGAAAGTATTCAAGAGATTTCTACAAAAATTTCTCTGTTTCATCTCTTTATATGTTGAAAGCTTCTCTCATGAGGTTTTTGGAATAGGCCAAATAGGACCATTTTCATAATTTTTTAATTATAATTCCACAATTACAATTTTAAATTCATGCAAAATTCCAAGCACTTTGCCCCATATCTCAGCTTGCAATCAGAATTTCAAAATTTTCTCTTGAGACAACGTTTATTAGGTTTACAAAAATATGTGTACAAAATTTCATAATTCTAGCATTCATAGAATCTGAGGAGAAGGTACATAAACTTTGAAAAACCAAATTTTCAGGAAACGCAATTTAAAGTTCAACCAATTTTCTTTCCCTTATGTCACTTCTTCAGAAGGCACCAAATTTGTACTCTGGATCGTTTTCCCCTCTAAGGCTTCTCTTCTGGTTTCTTGTTGTCTGTCTTCTTTCCTTTACCAGGTCTTCAACTTGGCTTTTCAGCTGCAGAGATTTTTCTCAGGATGTCTTGAGTAAAATTTCCTGTCTTGAAGCCCATTTTTTCTAATACCTTCATCATCTCGACGTTCCCATCATTAAATACAATAACTCCATCATAAGTTGCATTTTTGACAACTGTAGCAGATGCAAATGTGTTTCTAGGACATCGTTTCCATATGAGTGAATTTAGAGACTCATTTGGATTTTGGGTTTTGCCATGAACGCACTTTTTGGGAAGTGCAGGATTGGCCAGAAACCTGTAAGTGGGCTTGACAAGATCCAGGATAAAATTTGGAAGCCTCTCCTTGTGAATGTAGGAGTTGTTATCCCTCTGAGCTTGTAGATATTTACACCAGCTAATGTGGCCACGTCACATTTTTTATTAATTTTCAGGCATTTCGGATGCGATTTCAACATTGAAACATTGGAAGCTTATTGTCCATGAGTTGTACCAACAAATAAAAAAGAAATCGATTATTGACATTTTTGGTCAATTTCATCAACGTCCCCCCTTAAGCCGTTAGGCGAGCGTTGTTGCTTACTGTCCGCCACAGCAAGCGCCTGACTGCTGTTCATCGGCTACGAAGGCTGGAATTTGCACATCAGTACCGTAACTGAACGTCCTGTGGGTGGTTATATGTGGCCTTTCCAGATGAGTCGCGTTTTATGATCCATCTAATGAGAAACGCCTGAAAACAAACACACTGTAAGAGTCATCGGAAGAGTGCAGGGTGGAGAGGGGAGTTTTATGGACTGTGGAAGGTTTCAGTGGTATTCCCTGTGTGATATCGGCATTGTCGAAGGCATAATGGATCAATAAAAGTATGCATCTACCGTTGGGGACAATGTCCAACCCTACAAGCAGTTTATTTTTTCTCAACACAATGGCATCTTATCCGCAGGACGAGGCAACGTGTCATGCAGCTGGAAGAGTATGTGGGTGGTTCGGAGAGCACCATGATGTGTCTACCATCCTCCCCAGCCCATCAAATTCCCTGCATTTAAGCCCAATCCAGAATCTATGGGACCATCTCGAGCGAGCTGATCGTGCCATAGATCCTCAACCGAGAAACCTTGCCCAGCTGGTCTCGGCACTTGAGTCGGCATGTCTTCACATCACTGTCCGTAACTTCCTGAACCTCACTGACTCTCCTCGCTGGAAAAGCTGGTTATTGAGGCTTCTGACAAATGATCACATAAATGTGACTGGACACTGTGTGTAAAATCCGAAGAATATATGTTTATATGCAAAGATCAGACACTACAACGAAAGGCAGAGTAATGCGCCACTGTACGCGGCTGAAGAAATTGTGGAAAACAGGGAAAGACGTGAGAAAAATGATGAGAAACGATTCGATAGTAGGAGCAGTAGTGAAACATCTGTGCGGTTGACTACGGAAGAAATGTCCTGGAACATGGAGACAACATCAGGAAAATATCAAATTGAAAATGACAGGTATTGTCCGATAAGCAATCAAGATCGCATGACGAAAATTGTGCAGTCCTATAGCATCGACAGCACACCGACCAGCGCAGCGCCGCGAAATGCCATCAGGAAGGCGCTGACCCGCAGGCAAATGGAAGGAGAGGGCAGGCCGCAGGAAGACAGAATACAGCACTCCTTGTCAGCGCTGACTTAATCAGCCGCCATCGCAGGTCGACCTCGCTCAGTAGCAGACTTCGGGACCATCATTACTGAGTAATAGGAAATTGATACTTAGCCTATAACATGCAAGTAATAGCAGTGAAAAGTAAGTCCAGGTAGGAGGCACAGGAAGTGGAGGTCGCCCCTTCATAACGAGAAGTCATGTTTCTTTCCCTTTTAGAAATAAAGTGTTTAGTTTATCTTCAACTGTTGTGTACAGGTCATTTTGGATTCCTGCCACCGCCCATCGCAACTTCTCTCCTTCCTTGTTCGTGTCGGTGCTACCTCCCACAGTAGCCGACACAACGAAATAGTATAGAAACAACAAGGAGGAGAATAGGAAAGACGGCAATCAGGTGGGTTACTGAACCGCGGAAAGACAGGTCGTATTTCGGGATAAAGGCGAAAGGAAAGGATGGTTACAGAAGCAACCACACACCAAACAGTGTGGCAGAAATCTACTACAGAGAAGGATATACAGAGAGCCGCTAGTGGAGCAGACAACACAAGAGGGTACCGAAGATCTCGGAAGGTTGACGGAAGAGAAGATTTTGGGACCCCAAGAAAACACAGTCCACGAAGGGACTTCCCGTGGTTCTATTCGGGAAGGAAAAAAAGAAAAAATAATTGCAAGGTAATGCATTTAAATTTCTGAAAAGGTCCAATATCATTTGTCTACCCGAGTAGTGGCCAGTCACGGGTTTCGGTCTCAACCTTCATGTATCGTGGAGTACCTATACAGAGTGTTTTAAGCAAGAGTAACCATATCATCCTAACAGTGGTGAATGCAGATGCCAGGGCGGTATCTATTGGAAGAACCTTGAGGTAGGGTAGTTCATGCACGAAAAAGATCTCATAAGACCTTCGTTCGACTAATACTTAAGTGGTTTTTATCGGTCCTAGACGAAGTTCGATTAAGGTGACAAAAAAATGGTTCAAATGGCTCTGAGCACTATGGGACTTAACATCTATGGTCATCAGTCCCCTAGAACTTAGAACTACTTAAACCTAACTAACATAAGGACTTCACACAACACCCAGTCATCACGAGCCAGAGAAAATCCCTGACCCCGCCGGGATTCGAACCCGGGAACCCGGGCGTGGGAAGCGAAAACGCTACCGCACGACCACGAGATGCGGACGATTAAGGTGACAGAAAAGATTCAAAGAAGATCTGCAACATTTTTCACAGGTTTGTCTGTACCGTGTGAGGGTATTAAGGTAATGATCAACAAATAACAGTGGGACTGTGAGATCAGAGAGAGCCTTATGCACAAAGTTACGAGATCTCACTTTCCAAAATGAAGGAATACTTCCCTCGATATACACCACGCGGGTCAGGTGTTCGTACTACTCGTACAGTGATAAACCAAGACATTATCGCAGCTCCTTAACAGAGTCACGAACGCAATGCAGTGGCTTTTCTTTCTTCACCAAGTCTTTGACAGCTTTCTGTAGATATGTGGCGCCAGATGTCACCACGCAGGTCACTCAGTTCCCTCAAATTACGGGCCGGTGGTTTATTGTAGTGGAGATGGTGCCCGATAGCATTTTAGATGGTTTCCGTCCTGTTCACATCACGCGAATTTTATTGGCTGAAACACAAATGTAAGTTCACTATTATACTCCCCAAACGGCTGTAGCACGATTCTGGCCTTGTCACAAGGATAGTTATGCTGCCGGAAGATCCCATCACCGTCAGAGAGTACATCAAGCAGAAGAGATGACGCTGGACTGCAGTAAGTTCATACAGTCCACAGCTGCTGTGGTATCTCCGATTGATACCACGGGTCCCATAGAGGCCCATTCCACTGTCCACCATATAATAATGCAATATTCAGGTATACATGGCGACAACGCAAGCAGAAGATGAAGATGTAAGGAAAGTATATGAGGATTTAGAACAGATACTTCAATTCATAAAGGGAGATGAATATCCTGTAGTCATAGGGGACTGGGCGCGGTTTTAAGGGAAATAGTAGATGAAAGAGATACGGGAGAATATGGGCGTGGTAGTCGAAATGAGAGGGGAGAAAGAGTTCTGTAATAAATATAAGCTATTAATAGCGAATACTCTGTTCCAGAATCATAAGAGGAGGAGGTATACTTGGAAAAGACATGGAGATACGGGAATATTCCAGTTAGATTAGATAATGGTCAGGCAGATATTCCGAAATAAGATACTGGACTGTAAGGCGTACCCAGAATCAGATACATACTCAGATCACAATTTAGTAATGACGAAAAATAGGCACAATTTTAAGAGACTATTCGGGAAGAATCAATGAACAAAGAAGTGGAATACGGAAATACTAAAGAACAAAGAATACTCTTGAAACTCTCTGACGCTATAGTTGCGGTGGTAATGAATAGATCAGTAGGCAGTTCGGCTAAAGGGGATTGGACATCTCTAAAAAGAGCAGTCAAAGAAGTTGCGAATAGAAGGAAAGTAACTGCGAAGAAACCACGGGTAAAAGAACAAATACTTTAGTTGATCGACGAAAGAAGGAAGTATAAAAATGTTCTGGGTATTTTAGGAATACAGAAATACAAGTCACTTAGGAATCAAATAAATAGGAAGTGAAGAGAAACTAAGGCGAAATTGCTGCAATGATATCGAAAAAGAATTGATTGTCGAAAAGACTGACTCAACCTATAGAAAAGACAAAACAACCTTGGTGAAAGTGTAGACCGGGGGTGGTAGCATGAAGAGTCCACCAGGAATTCTGCTGCTAAATGCAGAGAGAGCGGATAGCTGGAAAGCGTACATTGTAGGCCTATATCAGGACGAGGACTTGCCTGATGTCGCTTTAATAACTCAGCAGCTGACAACAATAATATGTGAAGAAATGGAAAACGAAACTGAGTTCCTGTTGGAGGACTATCAGACTGTCCTTAGGAAAGGTAAAGGCAACAGAGAGGCAGTTCTGATGTTTCGGTTGATAACGGAAGCAATACTGAACGAAAGATCAGGACAAGTTCACAAGATTTATCAAAAAGAGTTCGATGATATAAAATGGTGCAAAATGTTCGAAAGGCTAGGAAAAATAAGGGTAAGCTACAGGGAGTGACGTGTAATGTCTACAAGAAAGAACAGGGAAAAATAAGAGTGCAAGACCAACAGCGAACTTCTCAGATTAAAACTTGTGTAAGACAGAGTTGTAGTCTGTCACCCCTTCTGTTCAACCAGTACTTCGAAGAAGGAGTGACGGAAGTAAAAAAAGTTCAGGAGTGGGATTAAAATTCTGGGAGAAAGGATATCAATGATTCACTCATGACATTGCTGTCCTCATGAAAGATAAGACGCAATACGAGATATGTTGAATGGAATGAACAGTCTAACGATTGATCTAGCGTGAATTTCTGTATGGTGCGAAAAGTGGCAATTGGCACTCAACAAAGAAAAGTGCGAGGTCATCCACATGGGTACTAAAAGAAATCCGATAAATTTTGGGTATACGATAAATCACACAAATCTAAAGGCTGTCAGTTCGACTAAATACCTAGGAATTGCAATTACGAGCAATTCCAGTTGGAAAGACCACATAGATAATATTGTGGGGAAAGCGAAACAAATACTGCGTTTTGTTGGCAGATCACTTAGAAGATGCGACAAAGCGACTAAAGAGACAGCATACATTACATTTGTCTGTCCTCTGCTGGAATATTACTGCGCAGTGTGGGATTCTTACCAGTTAGGATTGACGGAGGACATCAAAAAAGTGCAAAGGAGGGCAGCCCGTTTCGTGATATCGCGCAATAGCGGTGAGAGTGTCACTGATATGATACGCGAGTTGGCGTGGCAGTCACTGAAACAAAGGCGGTTTTCTTTGCGGCGAGATCTATTTACGAAATTTCAATCACCAACTGTCTCTTCCGAATGCGAAAATATTTTGCTGACACCCACCTATGTAGGGAGAAGCGATCATTATAATAAAATAAGAGAAATCAGAGCTCGAACGGAAAGATTTAGGTGTTCCTTTTTCCCACGCGCCATTCGAGAGGGGAATGGTAGAGAAGTAGTATGAAAATGGTTCGATGAACCCTCTGCCAGGCACTTAAGTGTGAATTGCAGAGTAACCATGTAGATGTAGATGTACAAAATGCGTACTGAGAGTAAACTAAAGAAAGGCGAAAATATTGAGAAGTAGCAGAAATGAGAACAACGAGAAACTTAACATCAGAATTGGTTATCACTAAGTTAAGGAACTCTGCTATCTAGGCAGCAAAATAAACCATGACGCACGGGCCAAGAAGGACGTAAAAAGCAGACTAGCACAGAGCACAGAATACCAGAATTCTGCTGGTATCACACATAGGTCTTAATTTGCTAAGGAAATGTCTGAGAATGTACTCTTTGGTGGAGGTGACTTACCGATACGACAAGTGTCCGACAGACGACTAAACAAAGAAGTAGCTGAAAAGTGTAGCTACATGTTGCAAATACAGCCCCTCTGATTTTCACTGCGGTTTTCGTTGCGCGACCGACCGGACCTTGAAAAACAGGTAATTTTCATATTAGGATGATGACAGCAGCCAGATGTCAGTCAGTTACCATCTGACAGTAGCTGAACAGCAGCACTCGGCCGAAAGCCCCTGGATGTGTCAACACTTGATACGGTTGAGAAGATTTTATTGTCATTCACTGCAAAACTATGTGTTATGCTTTCACATTAATTATTGTACTGCAAATGATAAAGGAATAACAGATTTATACTAGACGGCTCTTGAACGCCAACTGGATTAATACGTTTATTAGACGATATCAGTAGAAGAGACAAAATCATCTTTCATCAAGAAACTACACATACCAAGAGATGCGATTTAGCATTTGGAGAACTATAGGAATAGGAAGGCGTAAGCTGCCTGTCGTGTTAATTGGGAACTGCCACCGGCTCTAGTAATCCGTGTGGGAGCCAGCGCATGGCCTAGCTGGGATCCCCCCAGAGGGCGGCCTGCGGTGTGGCCTAACTCGCGCCTAATGAGGCGCCAATCAGACGGACTTCCTAGGTTGGCTGCGAGCTCTCCGCACTTGCTGCCGCTAGGGGTCGCTCCCCTCACTGTCACCACGGACCGTGTCAAGAGAACTACTCAGAAGCATGTCGTGATACCGCGTCTGGTTGCGCCTAGGCGTAACTGTCAGCTGTCGGTTCCCAGTCTAACTAGGCGGCGTCGCGGCCCCTCCCGCCGGAGGTTCGGGTCGTCCCTCGGGCAAGGGTGTCTGTCTTGTTCTTAGCATAACGTAGTTTATGTAGTGTGTAAGTCTACGGACCGATGACCTCAGCAGAGAGTATTTTGGTTACCTACGTTTAGTCTGCAATACCAGGGCCGTGTATCAACGCTTCCGCTAAACTATAACTTTTCCTGGAGAGCAATTCCCTCATTCTTCTTGGTGAGAAAATCCGACCTGGCTGAGTAGGATACGCCTCATTCGGTAGACTGCACACGTCGTTCTTCAGATTTTTCGGCGAATATGTTTCGGTCCATACTCTAATATAAGTCGTTTTGTGAACGCACGTCGACAAGTTTTCTACCTGAA
The DNA here is from genome assembly GCF_023898315.1 of Schistocerca nitens. NCBI lineage: Eukaryota > Metazoa > Arthropoda > Insecta > Orthoptera > Acrididae > Schistocerca > Schistocerca nitens. The sequence continues at coordinate 407,209,590 of NC_064620.1, forward strand.
CCGAGCGTCTCCGGCTGAGAGCGTCCCACGCCGTCCGTTGCACTGCTTCGAATAACGGGCTGTAGAGACTTTTGTAACGCACGCATCAAAAAACCTTTTCGTCCCAACATTCCAGACACATATACCTTTCACAAAAATGCAGTAAAAAGAATATCGAATTTTCAGTAATTTTCAACGAGAACCTGGCTTTAATCCCAGCCTTTCGTCTGCTATTCCTAATGTTTGTACATGTGGTCATCCTACTGTAGGTCTTTCTGTATGGTTACTCCTAGTTTATTCACGATAGACACTGTTTCTAGTGATTTCGCACAACCAGTATAATCGAACAGTATAGCATTTCATTGTATATTTCTGCGCAGCACTCTACATTTGTTTATGTCTAGGTTCAACTCCAAATTCCTGCACCAATTATCACATATTCCTCTGCTACGCTACAGGGTTTTGGCATGCAATACTCCTGCAGAAAACATCGTAGCCCGCAAGAAGCCTCTAGTAGCTTCCGCAGTTATCCGCTTAGAATATATGAGCTCTAAAGAGTAATTTCCCGTGTAATGCATCATTGGAGCACTGGTGCCCCAGAAGCTACCTTTACATGCAGTATCCGATGAAAAGTATATGGCCACTCATATTTCATGTAGAAGTGACCATAAAAAGCGGCAGGGCGTATTGCGTTGCCAGAAGAATTCCACTAACAGCAGAATGGGTCGATCGCGACAGCTCGGTGACTTCAGACATAAACTAGTCATGTCGCCTAATAAGGGATATTTTAGTCTTTCTAAAGATGCCCGAGTCGATTTATAGTTTGTGATTGTGAAAAGGAAAAGCGAAGGAAGGACCACAGCTGAACCACGATCACCCAGAACTCATGTACTGAAAGCGCACCAGCAGTCCAGCTAACATAACAACTGTTAGAATGAAGTTAAAGAGAATGGGGTAGAAAGATAGCCACACATTTATATAGTCAATGTTAACTGACGCTTTACGTAGGCGTAAAGAGGGACCGCACCGGATAGTCGATGACTGGAAAATGGCTCTGAGCACTATGGGACTTAACATCTGAGGTCATCAGTCCCGTAGACTTAGAACTATTTAAACGTAACTAACCTACGAACATATCACACATCCATGCCCGAGGATTCGAACCTGCGACCGTAGCGGTCGCGCGGTTCCGGACTGAAGCGCCTTGATCCGTTCGGCCACAGCGGCCGGCTGGATGCCTGGAAACGACTGATTTGGACTGATGAATCACGCTACACCCTGTGCCAATCCGATGGAACGGTTTGTGTTTGATGAATGCCTGGAAAAAGTTACCTGCCTCCATGTGAAGTGCCAACATTACAGAGGGGGTGGAGGACTTTTTTTTCCTTTGTTAGGTGTGCTCCTATTACCGTGTTTAACAAAACGCTAAATGTGGAAATATGTGAACATATTTTCTAACTGTGAACACATTTTAATACTGTGAACATATTTTATAATTGTGAACACATTTTACAACATTGAGTACTACATACAGTTTGGAGACGACAATTGCGTCTATCACAATGACAGTGGAACCTATCAAAAATCAGCATGTGTGGGGCGATGGGTTGTGTGCGATAACATTCCTGAAATGGAATGGCCTGTCCGAATTCCCGTCGTGAACCCAGTAGATCCCCTTGGGGATGAATTAGGTGGTCGACTTTGCTCCAGACCCCAGTATCCAACATCTCTACCTCCTGTGGGTATGGCTCTTGAAAAGTAATTGGTTGCCATTGCTCTACAGCCAGACAGACATCTCACTGAAAGTGCCTTCAGCAGAGCTGAGACTGTTCTAAAGCGAAGGATGGACACATCCTATGTCAGTGTCCACTGATAGGTGTCTGGATACTGATCAACATGGCGGATGTCGAGTTCGTTCCATTAATAATAATATATCGGATTGCATCTGAAATAAAATCATGAATCCAGTCATAAATCTGTTCCAGTATTTGGTAAAGTCATATTTAGTTCACTAAAAGACACTGAGGAACAATGACGAATGACTGTGGAAAGCCAAGGATCACCAACGAACGCCTCACCAACGAACGCCCCGTGTGTGCTTTAACCTTTAATGCCCATGTTCAACGTTGTGCTGAGCAAAACAGCCCTCTCTGTGTAATTTATTAGACTTTCCCGGTGATTTTGGGACATCTCGTTGAATCGGGTGTACTGCCGATGGTCAACCAGCCCTCTCTGTGCTTGGATTTGCTAGATGGTTTGATATCTATAGCTAAATTAATCATGCTAACCCAGAAACCGATAACCCTCATGGTAGTGAGGAGATATATCTAATACAGTTTTATATCCATTTTCCAAAGCGTGTTCAGTTACCATCGGTTTCTATGGATAGTGCAATCCCAGGTCAGCCACCACATGACAGTCAATTACTAAGTGACAATGACTGAAGAGTACTCAGCCGAATGCTCGTCGAAGTGCAACCAGTTAACGGGTTTGGAAACCCCAGAAAATTTTATTCAAAATCAAAGCGGTTCGCATTTCATGAAACACTGCTCACAACATTTCCTTCAGATGACATCTACTTCCATTGTACCGCATTCACTGCATGCACTACTTTGATTCCTATTACGTTTATGGCGCAAAATGGTGCACCCGAGTTTCTTGTGCAATAACAAATTGGAGTGCAAAAGTAGTTGAATTCTTTTCGAAACAGTGCAAGCATTTCTGAACTGCGACACCCTTCCTGGGATGTATGATTCTTTGATTCATCTTGTAAAATGTAGCTTAACCTCTTTCGTACTATGCACTAACATAGACATTTCAACCAGTTTTAATCGCCGATACTCTAGTGCTACATTGCACACTTTCACAATTTAGGTTGCAGCTTTTGAAGGCCATTCGCATTTTCATCTTCAATGATGAACAACTAAAGTAACTTAAATTATTTTCGTGTGTAGTCGTTAATATTGCACGAATTTTCGGCCGCGAGACTTGCTGCCATCTTCAAGTGACTGCTGAGGAATTAACAGTAGTCCATGAAGATGGCAGAAAATATAGCGAAAATTCATGTCGTATCAACGATTACACCCATCTGAAGTACCGAAAAGTTTATTCATTTCTGTTGGCAACAAAACACACAATAAAAGAAAACTATTTTTAAAAGCCATGTATAAAAAACTATTCCACATGCTGTTAGGAGTAGTTTGCTTTTCGACTGGTTACTACCTCCAAATACATGTGGCAAGAGCAAGCCATTGTGCTTATTTTCCACAGGCTGGCAAGTCAGGTGTTGAAGTGTGGACAAGTGGACTCAAAATGGTTAGTCTATACTGGCAGGCATAGTCTACTTAGTAGCGCAGTTACGACCGTGCATAAAACATCATGTTGGAAGGTTTGTCTCGTGTTTGTGAGAAAACTGTTCAATGCAGAGGAAGTAAACAACACACTAATGAATGTACGTATTAAGATAAGTTCTCATAAAAATGTCTGCTCTAACACCCGTTACAGCCTGTGTATTGATACCAGGCTGACATCTATTCACTACCTTTTCCTAGACATCGGTACAAAATGTGCATAAAACGGTTTTTCTTTTTCAATGTATGTTTCAGAAATAGTTATTTTGGGACGGATCTGTATATAGAGAAGCAGCATAATTGTGGTTTGGTGGCCAGGACACGTGCAGTGGAAGCCGTTTCCGTTTTTTGATGGGCGAGAAATTAGGAAAGGGTAAAACTAAAGTGGGGGGGGGGGGGATGGGAGGACGACGAAGGTATTGGGGGAGCAAGAAGACGGAAAAAGGAAAAGGAGAAGACAATGATTTGAAGGGCACAAAACTGGAAAGGGCACAGGAGGGAGGGGGATGTAGATGAATGAGAAAGCATCATGTGGAGAACTCGATTATGAACCAAACAATTTCGTAACATACACTCCTCTAGCGTTCGTGTACATTTTCAGCTGCTAGATGGAGCCAGTCTCTTTACGACATGTGTCCCACCGAATCTAAGGTGTAAACCGCACATATCCCGCCTGTTGTTTCTGTTTCTTATGGACCTATCCAATCAGCAATGAAAACCGAATGATGTCATTATGGTATGCACTGCAACATTCAATTGTGTGTTTTCCTGTGGTTTGAATGCTATGGTATAAACGCTGATTATTGAAATGCGTACCTCTTCTTGATGTCATTCAGTCTGTACATTGAGCAACGAGTTAATGAGACCAAGGAGAAAATTAGGAACGAGAACTGAAATTTATAAAGAAGAAATAAAGATTTATTGTTTGGCGATTATATTGTTATCGTGTTAGAGAGAGCAAAGGAAGTGGAAGAACAGTTGAACGGAGTGAACAGTGACTTGAGTAGAAGATGGAAGATGAACGTCACCAAAAGTAACACAGATGGATAGGAACGTACTTTACGTAAATCAACTGATATTGATAGAAGTAGACCAGAAATGGAGACATTAAAAGCAGTCGAAGAGTTTTCTGACGATGACTGCGGTAGAGAGCATATAAAATGTGGACTGGCGATAGAAAGAATAAAATTTCTGGAAAACAGAAGTTTGTTGATATCTCTATATACCATAAAAATATATGTGTATTGAAGATCTACTAAACCACTGGGACTGTTTCGTCCAAACCTGACACTCAAATATTACTTTCTGTATGGAAAGAAGTTCTGTGAGTGTGTTCGGACTGAATGAGAAGCATAACGCTACGAGCTTTGACACCAATTCTATATTTTGTCAGTATTTGCAAATGTGAGTACTTGCGAACTTCCAATAAACTATACACAACTGTAAGTCTTTTGTAAACATTTTTCGTGACACGCCTCACGAAACAATGAAAGGAAAAGAAATTATCTTACTACGTTTTCGTTGTTCATCCATTAACACTGCAGTCTTAGGTATGACGCTTTTATTTATTATCTCTTTTCTACAAATTCTATTCGTAACATGTCTTGCAGGCAGTACCCACCTAAAGCACTAAATGTGGGTGCAAAATAATATCATTGTACGACACGCTGTTCAGTACACATGACGTCATAACATTGAGATGCGTGAAAAACTAGCTTTTCTTGAAAATGGAGACCAAGTTATCAAGACTATATTCGTTCGGAGTTTGACAGTGAGAGCACTTAGTGACTTTGAACAAATTTCAAACATAATTTCAATGTTTTCTCAACTTGTTCTCGATTGCATCATTAACGTCAAATATTTTACACATTAACTCGCTTATCAAGCAATCACAATTTTGAAATTCGGATTCGAGTTCAATTATTTAAAGAACTGGGGCACTGGCAGTTACTTACTATCTGAAAACAAGCACTGTGGGGGTCGCAAACGTAGGGTTGAGGATGAAAAGGGGTAGCTTTGAAGCAAACTCAGAACACCTAGAGAAACTTCAACCCAATTTGTTAAATACATTGTTTGTGTATACAAAACTGTGGTGGTTAGATTCTCTATTACGACCGTGATTGAGAAGGGGTGACGTAAAAACATTTAAGAACGACCTGTTGGTATGTATTTCCTGTGTTTATGTGACTTTGAATACTGTTTAAAGTACGGAGTGCAATTTGTATGTTCTGTTGTTCAGTGTGCCAACCAAGGCGCGAGAATGAGCACAGCAACGAGGCAATAATTTTGTCAACATGTTTGGGGAACTAAGATCAAGCCACAATGCTGGATATGACAAATGAATTTAGCATTCTCTCAGGAGTCATATGGTGTAAAACAGAAGAGAAACAGACATATATGTGTGAAATATATGCCACATACGCATACATTCAACATTTCTTCCTCAGCCACTGGATCGATTTCAACCAAACGTGATACACGTATTACATATTAACTAGAAAGAAATACGCTGGGGATAAAAACAACTAACTTCTATTATGGTGGGGACAGGGGTGACAGTGGAATGATGAGTAGGGAAGGGGCAGAAGAAGAGGTGAATGAGAAGAGGGAGAAGAGGAGATGGACAGACAGATAGTGGGAGTATATGGAGAGATTCAATGGACGAGGAGGAGATTTAGAGAGAAAAGAAAGAAGAGCTGAAAAGAGACAGGGTGAAGCTGGATGGAGAGAGAGTGGGAAGAGATGGGTAAAAAGAGGTGTTAGGAAGAGATGGACAAAGAAGGAAAAGGATAATGGAGGGCATGAATAGGGAGAGGGGGAACAGAAGATAATGAAATGGAGAGAAGGAGATGGACATATAAAGTGGGGAGAAGGAGATGGGCAGAGAGAGGGTTCAGGAAGAAGATTTGTAGAGAGAGGAGGGAGAAGGAGATGGGCTAATGAGGTGGTACTGAATCGAATTGGGAAAAAGATTGACTAAAATAAGGGATCAGCTGTTAGGAGACATTCTGTAGCATGAGGGAATGGTCAGTTCGGTAGTGGAAAAAGTTTTTAGTGGTAGAGGGAAACCAAGACGTGAACACAGTAGGCAGTTTCAAATGGATGTAAGTTGCAGTAGCTATGCAAAGATGAAGAAGCACAGGATAGAGTATCATGAAAGGCTGGATAGCACAAGTCTTTGAAATGAAGACCACAATATTTTATTTTCATGTAATGTCATGGCTAGCGCGTAATGGAATAGACAATTTGAACATCATTGGGGACTAAACAAAAACTAGGCGATGTCGGCAGACGGCGATTGGAGGGTTGAGGGGAGGGCGTGAAAAGTCAAAGTGTTCGCCAGTGTCCGGTTGCCCTAATTACGCCGCTAGGGTAGAGCGGATTTTCTCATTGTAGAGAAGTCAACTCGGTTTTGCGGTCGTAAATGCCCATCACCGTTAAAAGACAGCTTAATCTTTTCGTTGACATCCAATTGTCGAACCTTATTCGACAGTGCACTAGACCATAACGATAAAACTAACGATTTGAAGAGTAAATGCAGCTTCGAGTAACTAGATGCGCCGGGGAAGTCAGTTGGACCTCCCCTTGGCCAAAGCGCGGCGCGGCTGTCGCGCCCGCCGCTGCAAGGTAGTGCGAGCCTTTGCCGCAGTGCGCCGCCACCGGTACTGCTGATGGTTCGTGGCAGCGGAGTAGTGGTTTTGTACTGAGTGCGCGAACGTCATCTCTTTCTATTTTTTCCTTTCAGCTATTTCCATCAGGCCTGTTCGTTTGAAACCAATGGTGCACAGTGATTTTCTCTAATTTACACAGATTTCAGTTTACGCTAAGAATCGCTGATAATCATTGATTTAATTAATGCACATCGTTTTAGTTAAAACGGAAACAGCTCCACTTCGTCAAATAAAGGCTCTGACACCTCTCCCCGTCTCTTGAGCCATCTTCATTGCGGCCTCCATTATACGACCACTTCCAGCCCAATAATAATCCTGTCAATCCAAGATCATTTCATTCAACTGAATTATTTATTTATTTATTTGTCATTTTTCTGACTGGTTTGATACGGCCCCCCACAACTAACCAGTTGACCGAGTTTCAAACGCAGTTGAATGAACAGTATATACACGTCATAAGGGCCATCTATGTACATGCTACACCGTTTTCAGTGTATCCACAATCGAGTATTCTAGTACCAAAAGCCAATACGATCATTTTATCCACGTCTTTGCCGGGGGCTGTTTCAATCTGCATTATTGTGATCACTTCAGTGAGATTCCACATGTACTCCTCGATGACAAATAAGCGACGAACGCGTCGCAACAAAGCAAGATTCGTGACAATGGCCACGGAAGCCTCTGTTTATATTTATAGCAAGTATTGTATTGGCAAATACGACTAACAAGAGAAGTCTCCCAAGTGTACATAAACGATCATGATGAAACTAGGCGGGTATGTAGTTGGCCGAAATAAGGCAATACATGTGTTTCGTTTATGACCAACTGAACTTTTAAGGGGTGAAACACTCCTGAAAGCTAATATGGCCTACTAGGTTTAGAGGAAATATTTTCAGAATCATGATATACATAAATATGTGTTTCATGTAAAAGGTGAAAGGTAATTAACCTTATTGAAAACTGTATGATCAACCTTCGTAATAATTCGTAATTTTGCAAAATACCCCCGATCACCTTTCACGCCAAGTCCACTCATGTGTAAGAAAACTGGTTTCTGAAACACTATTTCTGTAAAATACGCTGTATACCACGAGCTGTCGAAATGTTTTCAACATATACAATTAAAATATACAGACGTTCATTGTTATTCATATACAAAGGTTCGCTCGTAGAAAGATCCGTACCCACGGACTGGAAACTTGCACAAGTCACACCAATACCCTAGAAAGGAAATAGCAGTAATTCGCTGAATTAGAGACCCATATCATTAACGTAAATTTGCAGTACGATTTGGAACATATACTGTGCTTCAACGCATTGAATCAACTCTCAGAAAGCGATTTATTTACAAATAGCCGACTGGATTCATAAAATATCGGTCTTGTGAGACACAACTTGTTCTTTATCCTCACGAAGTATTGTTATTCACAGGGAACATCAAATTTATGTAATATTATTGAATTTCGGGAAGGTTTTGTGACACCGTTCCTCACAAAGGACTTCTAGTAAAACTGCGTGGCTATGGTTTGTGTCTCGGTTTCGTGCCTGGAATCGTGATTTCCCGTCAGTTCGTAAAATCTTACGGAAAGTCGTCGAGTTAATCAGACGTAATATCTGGAGTTTCCCAAGGAAGTGCTGTTCCTGATGTACATAAACGATTTTAGAGAGAATCTGAGCAGCCCTCTTAGACTGTTTATAGGTGACGCTGCCCTTTACCGGCTTGTGAAGTCGTCAGATGATTTCTACGGGGTGATGACCACAGATGTTAAGTCGCATAGTACTCAGAGCCGTTTGAACCATTTTTTTGTGCGCCAGATGTCTACGCACAGGCCACGCGCTCACAGTAGATTATGGGTCGATGGTTGGCGGGTGTCGAACTGGTACCTGATAGCGTTCTGCATGTTCTCTATCAGGTTCGGATCAGGCGTATTCGGTGGAGTACATATCAAAGTGGGTTCATTATCACGATCCTCAACCCACTTTAGCTTTTCGGGATTTTGTCACACAGGCTGAACATATACGATGTGGAGCGCTCAAGATGTTCGCCACTGGTCTTGTAACTAGATATCTTGTTGTCAGCGTCGATGGTTGCCATGTTCGGCTCCCAATACTGACAAGGAAGTTTCGTGGTAGGAGGGCTAGCACCGGGTGCGATGCCAACTAAGGAGCTACGTGAATAAGGAATAGTGGCTCCAAGATCTGGAAAGTCGGGAAAACGGCTGGGAGAGCGGTATGCTGCCCCGCCATACCGCATTCATCTGACACCGCAGAGCTTAGGATGCCACGGCGGCTGGTCGCCATCACTCGGGCCTTCAAGGCCTGTTCTCCCTCGTTGTTATAGTTAAGCATTAACTGAGACTTATCCACGATTTTTTGCTTCGGATCACAACCGATGTAACTTCCATATGTACTGAGTATTAGCCGTCCAATATGAGGAACTGGCTGCTATTAGTCAAATATTCAGCGAGCCAGCCATGTCTAAAGGAATGTTCACGAATCGCCAGCGTAGCTCTTCAAGCAGTGAAAGAGCGGACTACTCATCTTAATATCCACGTTACTCATTTTTAGGGTTCCGTATCCTAACGGAATCCTTATAGGATCACCCCGTTCTCCATCTGTCTGTCTGTCCGACAGTTCATAACCTTTTTCTCAGGAACAAGTGGACGTATCAAGTTAGAATCTATGTCATATGTTAAGTTCTGCGATCCCTTGTGGATGTAAAAAGCTTAAGCATCTAAGTCAGTGTTCAAATAAGGTTCAAATGGTTCTGAGTAGTATGGGACTTAACATCTGAGGTCATCAGTCCCCTAGTACTTAGAACTACCTAAACCAAAGGACATCATACACATCCATGCCCGAGGCAGGATTCTAACCTGCGACCGTAGTGGTCGCGCGGTTCCAGACTGAAACGCCTAGAACTGCTTGGCCACATTGGCCAGCTAAGTCAGTGTAATCAAAAGTTATGGCAATATACGTCATATATTTTGACACTTGCAAACTCAGTTCTCCTACAATCATAAAATTTGCCAAGAATCAAAGTTTCGCACTATAACCAAAGGAAAAATTCCGAAAAAAATGTTAATTTATCTCACCCAGTGCCAAAGAAACTGGTACACCTGCTCATATCGCGTAGGGCCCCCGCGACCACGCAGAAGTGCCGCATCACGACGTGGCATGGGCTCGGGTAATGTCTGAAGTAGTGCTGGAGGGAACTGACGCCATAAATTCTACATGGCTGTCCATAAATCCGTAAGGGTAAAAGGGGGGTGGAGATCTCTTCTGAACAGCACGTTACAAGGCATCCCAGATATGCTCAATAACGTCCATGTCTGGGGAGTTTGGTGGCCAGTGGAAATTTTTAACTCAGAGGAGTGTTTCTGGAGCCATTCTGTAGCAATTTTGGACGTATGGGGTGTCGCATTTTCCTGCTGGAATTTCCCAATTTCGTCAGAATGCGCAATGGACATGAATGGATGCAGGTGATCAGACAAGACTCTTAAGTACGAGTCACCTGCCAGAGTCGTATCTAGACGTATCAGGGGTCCCATATCACTCCAACTGCACACACCCCACACCACTGCAGAGCCTCTAACACCTTGAACAGTTCCCTGCTGACATGCAGAGTCCATGAATTCATGGAGTTATCTCCATACCAGTGCACGTCCATCCGCTCGATACAATTTGAAACGAGACTCGTCCGACCAGGCAACATGTTTTCAGTCATTAACAGCCCAATGTCAGTGTTAACGGGTCCAGGCGAAGTGTAAAGCTTTGTGTTGTGCAGTCATCAAGGATACACGAGTAGGCCTTCGGCCCCGAAAGCCCATATCGATGATATCTCGTTGAGTGGTTCGCACGCTGACACTCGTTGATAACCCAGCATTGAAATCTGCAGCAATTAGCGGTAGGGTTGCACTTCAGTCACGGCGAACGATTCTTTTCAGTCGTCGTTGGTCTCGTTCTTGCAGGAACTTTTCCCGGTCGCAGCGATGTCGCAGATTTAATGTTTTAGTGGATTCCTGGTATTCACGATACACTCGGGAAACGGTTGTATGGGAAAATTCCAACTTCATCGCTACCTCGTTAAATCCTGTGTCCCATCGTTCGTGGGCCGTCTACAGCACCACGTTCAAACTCACTTACATCGTGGTAACCTGCCATTGTAGCAGCGATAGCCGATCTAACAACTGCGCCATACACTTGTTGTCTTATATAGGCGTTGCCGACAGCAGCGCAGTATCCTGCCTGTTTACATATCTCTGTATTTTATTTGAATACGGATTTCTATACCAGTTGTTTTTGGGATTTGTTGTCCAAGGAACGGTTTGACGTATCACGTTGAAAATTATGGCACATATTAAAGTCCTCAGTCCTTTGATGAGTAAAACTGTTAATCTTCTGAAGAAAACGAAATGAAAAGATACGGCCATTTATGTCACATATTTTATTTCTCTCAAATTCACACATTACGACCTATAGGGTATATCCTCTAGATGTAGAATGACTGAATTTGGAAAAATCAGAAAATTCTTGATAAATAATTACACCAAACAGCAAAAATATTTGTTTTGTCTTTTGTTATTAAACTTCCTTCCCCCATGAACCATGGACCTTGCCGTTGGTGGGGAGGCTTGCGTGCCTCAGCGATACAGATGGCCGTACCGTAGGTGCAACCACAACGGAGGGGTATCTGTTGAGAGGCCAGACAAACATGTGGTTCCTGAAGAAGGGCAGCAGCCTTTGCAGTAGTTGCAGGGGCAACAGTCTGGATGATTGACTGATCTGGCCTTGTAACATTAACCAAAACGGCCTTGCTGTGCTGGTACTGCGAACGGCTGAAAGCAAGGGGGAACTACAGCCGTAATTTTTCCCGAGGATATGCAGCTTTACTGTATGATTAAATGATGATGGCGTCCTTTTGGGTAAAATATTCCGGAGGTAAAATAGTCCCCCATTCGGATCTCCGGGCGGGGACTACTCAGAGGACGTCGTTATCAGGAGAAAGAAAATCGGCGTTCTACGGATCGGAGCGTGGAATGTCAGATCCCTTAATCGGGCAGGTAGATTAGAAAATCTAAAAAGGGAAATGGATAGGTTAAAGTTAGATATAGTGGGAATTAGTGAAGTTCGGTGGCAGGAGGCACAAGACTTTTGGTCAGGTGATTACAGGGTTATAAATACAAAATCAAATAGGGGTAATGCAGGAGTAGGTTTAAAAATGAATAAAAAAATAGCAGTGCGGGTTAGCTACTACAAACAGCATAGTGAACGCATTATTGTGGTCAAGATAGACACAAAGCCCATGCCTACTACAGTAGTAGAAGTTTATATGCCAACTAGCTCTGCAGATGATGAAGAAATTGATGAAATGTATGACGAGATAAAAGAAATTATTCAGGTAGTGAAGGGAGACGAAAATTTAATAGTCATGGGTGACTGGAATTCGTTAGTAGGAAAAGGGAGAGAAGGAAACATAGTAGGTGAATATGGATTGGGGGGAAGAAAAGAAAGAGGAAGCCGCCTTGTAGAATTTTGCACAGAGCATAACTTAATCATAGCTAACACTTGGTTCAAGAATCATAAAAGAAGGTTGTATACCTGGAAGAATCCTGGAGATACTAAAAGGTATCAGATAGATTATATAATGGTAAGACAGAGATTTAGGAACCAGGTTTTAAATTGTAAGACATTTCCAGGGGCAGATGTGGATTCTGACCACAATCTATTGGTTATGAACTGCAGATTGAAACTGAAGAAACTGCAAAAAGGTGGGAATTTAAGGAGATGGGACCTGGATAAACTGAAAGAACGAGAGGTTGTAGAGAGTTTCAGGGAGAGCATAAGGGAACAATTGACAGGAATGGGGGAAAGAAATACAGTAGAAGAAGAATGGGTAACTCTGAGGGATGAAGTAGTGAAGGCAGCAGAGGATCAAGTAGGTAAAAAGACGAGGGCTAATAGAAATCCTTGGGTAACAGAAGAAATATTGAATTTAATTGATGAAAGGAGAAAATATAAAAATGCAGTGTATGAAGCAGGCAAAATGGAATACAAACGTCTCAAAAATGAGATCGACAGGAAGTGCAAAATGGCTGAGCAGGGATGGCTAGAGGACAAATGTAAGGATGTAGAGGTTTGTCTCACTAGGGGTAAGATAGATACTGCCTACAGGAAAATTAAAGATACCTTTGGAGAGAAGAGAACCACTTGTATGAATATCAAGAGCTCAGATGGCAACCCAGTTCTAAGCAAAGAAGGGAAGGCAGAAAGGTGGAAGGAGTATATAGAGGGTCTATACAAGGGCGATGTACTTGAGGACAATATTATGGAAATGGAAGAGGATGTAGATGAAGATGAAATGGGAGATAAGATACTGCGTGAAGAGTTTGACAGAGCACTGAAAGACCTGAGTCGAAACAACGCCCCGGGAGTAGACAACATTCCATTAGAACTACTGATGGCCTTGGGAGAGCCAGTCATGACAAAACTCTACCATCTGGTGAGCAAGATGTATGAGAAAGGCGAAATACCCACAGACTTCAAGAAGAATATAATAATTCCAATACCAAAGAAAGCAGGTGTTGACAGATGTGAAAATTACCGAACTATCAGTTTAATAAGTCACAGCTGCAAAATACTAACGCGAATTCTTTACAGACGAATGGAAAAACTGGTAGAAGTGGACCTCGGGGAAGATCAGTTAGGATTCCGTAGAAATGTTGGAACACGTGAGGCAATACTAACCTTACGACTTATCTTAGAAGAAAGATTAAGAAAAGGCAAACCTAAGTTTCTAGCATTTGTAGACTTAGAGAAAGCTTTTGACAACGTTAACTGGAATACTCTCTTTCAAGTTCTGAAGGTGGCAGGGGTAAAATACAAGGAGCGAAAGGCTATTTACAATTTGTACAGAAACCAGATGGCAGTTATAAGAGTCGAGTGGCATGAAGGGGAAGCAGTGGTTGGGAAACTAGTGAGACAGGGTTGTAGCCTCTCCCCGATGTTATTCAATCTGTATATTGAGCAAGCAGTAAAGGAAACAAAAGAAAAATTCGGAGTAGGTATTAAAATTCATGGAGAAGAAGTAAAAACTTTGAGGTTCGCCGATGATATTGTAATTCTGTCAGAGACAGCAAAGGACTTGGAAGAGCAGTTGAACGGAATGGACAGTGTCTTGAAAGGAGGATATAAGATGAACATCAACAAAAGCAAAACGAGGATAATGGAATGTAGTCAAATTAAATCGGGTGATGCTGAGGGTATTAGATTAGGAAATGAGACACTTAAAGTAGTAAAGGAGTTTTACTATTTAGGGAGTAAAATAACTGATGATGGTCGAAGTAGAGAGGATATAAAATGTAGACTGGCAATGGCAAGGAAATCGTTTCTGAAGAAGAGAAATCTGTTAACATCGAGTATAGATTTAAGTGTCAGGAAGTCGTTTCTGAAAGTATTTGTATGGAGTGTAGCCACGTATGGGAGTGAAATATGGACGATAACCAGTTTGGACAAGAAGAGAATAGAAGCTTTCGAAATGTGGAGCTACAGAAGAATGCTGAAGATGATGTGGGTAGATCACGTAACTAATGAGGAGGTATTGAATAGGATTGGGGAGAAGAGAAGTTTGTGGCACAACTTGACTAGAAGAAGGGATCGGTTGGTAGGACATGTTTTGAGGCATCAAGGGATCACAAATTTAGCATTGGAGGGCAGCGTGGAGGGTAAAAATCGTAGAGGGGGACCAAGAGATCAATACACTAAGCAGATTCAGAAGGATGTAGGTTGCAATAGGTACTGGGAGATGAGGAAGCTTGCACAGGATAGAGTAGCATGGAGAGCTGCATCAAACCAGTCTCAGGACTGAAGACCATAACAACAACATTAAACTTCAAACTTAAAATTAAAACATTCTCGAAAGCCTGTGAACCCGTGGGACTGACATCTTGCCGATATCAATATCGATAACAGGCACACATCGTCAATATTCTCGATTACCGGTATGGATTAGCTGTCTATGTACTTAATTAAATTTGAACGAAAACCTCGTGGAGTCCTACTCACACCTGAGGAATTTTTAAATTTTAATTGCTCGTGTTTTAATATATCAATTTCTCCAGCACATCACACCATATCGTAAAAGGTCATGTAGATATGCACAGTATTGTTCCAATGTTGCACTAGTTCCTAAGAATTCTTAACACACAATGGTACTTTTCAACCTTTTTTCGGTCACTCAAAGCATTTTTACCACATTAATTGATGAACTAAACAATCTCTAAGAAAGTGTAAGATGTCTGTTCCACTCCAAAGCCCCCCTAATTCTAAGAGTGTACTGCTTGTGGGTTCTATCATTATATAATGTCCACTAAGTTTCGACATGCGGTAGCGTTCACGCTTCCCGCGCTTGGGTTCCCGGGTTCGATTCCCGGCGGGGTCTGGGATTTTCTCTGCCTCGTGATGACTGGGTGTTGTGTGATGTCCTTAGGTTAGTTAGATTTAAGTAGTTCTAAGTTTTAGGGGGCTGATGACCATAGATGTTAAGTCCCATACTGCTCAGAGCCATTTGAACCAAGTTTCGACAGCCATACATCTGTGAAAGGATGAAGTAAGCACAAAATGTAACACTTATATTGGTTGCTCAAATCAATCAGAACCAAAGATCCAGTCCACTCCGATACAAACTCATTGAAACGGCCCTAAACTGCAGTTTGTTATCACGTCTTTATCGCTAAAGCACGCACATCCCGGCGCTAGGTCACTGACTGGTGGATTTTTTAAGTGCAGAGGAATTACGTAAATATCATACCTGTGAATCTTATGTTGCTGCAGACAGTAAAAAAATACAACCACGTAGTCTTTATAAAGCACACGTTTCTGACTTTCACCTCTAGCCAGCCCTGTAAATAGAAGTTTAATATGGCTTATTATCCCATTACCAAAAGATGTCGTTCACCTTTTATGTGATGCAGTATTTTTCCGAAATTGCAAAAACTATTCCGGAAAATTAAGGTTTTCCCAGATGTCTAAGTATGTTCGAATCTTAAACTTGCTCAAGTGTCAGGGAACAAATATTCGACTGAATTTGAAAAGCGTTGCCATCGAGAAAGTCTTGTCAGTACTGTATTTAATTGTCTACCTGTTACATTATCAGTCTACATCGAAATAATCAGCAATCAGTTGTCTAAAAGAAATTTAGTTTCTTAACCGGTTTCGGGAACTTAGTGCCCTTCTTCGTGTCGTATTTTTTTCTAGTGTCAACAATAACATGCATACAGAAAAATGCCGTGGTCATGCGGTTCATAGTTCATAGCGCCATTTTTTTCATTTTTTTTTGGGACACTCGCAGATAATACGATCGCTGACTATTTCGATATATGCAACTACAGCTGCTGAGGAGGGATAAAATACTACATTACTAGTCTACTACACACCAATAAACAGAAAGTGAAACTAAATTAAGCGGAAGTATTATTAAAAAATACGTTACAACTTTAGTTCATTTTGAAATAGAAGCTGCTGGAAACTAACAAAAATTTCCGGTTTCAACAACAGATAAAACTGTTAAGACATTGGAGAAAATCAGTTCATTTGCGGGTATCACGTTTCCATAGTAAAAGACACTCCGTTTCAAGGTGCAAGATGGTGCACATTCGACGAAGTGTGGCTTAACGGTAAATGCGTTATATAAATAGTTCTAAAAACATTTAGTGGTTTACGCACCATAAAATTGTGTGTCAGAAGAATGAACAATATATTCGAAACAGCTTTAACATAGAATACGGCTATTAAACGTGTAGAAGGCGAAAAATTTACAAATGCTCCGCAAAACACAACCTCATGTTTAACAATAACTAAAACTGTAGAAAATGGCGGAAACTGTTTAAGGCGATCTCTAGCACGCATTCCTCCATGTGATTCTAAAGTCAGGTACTAGATGAAAGTGCCGTCCAGTAAACATCTAAGGACAGCACAGTCACCTATTGGTAACAGCAATAGGCTAACACAACACTCTCAGCTGACGTCTATGTCGGAAGGCTATGCAAGGGAAGTTAATTTGTTTCCTACTTTTTACGAGGACAATAACTGTCTCTGCGTGAATTTCACGCACAGCTGGTTCTCCACAGCGGCGGGGAATCAAGCCCTCCGCTTCCCCCCCCCCCCCCCCTCCCAACCGACCCACGGCTGCGATGAAAGAACGCCGACTGCCTCCGGTTGCCAGGCAACGCTGTGAAGCCTGCTCGGCTCGATGTCAGTCAAAAGTGTAATGGGAAAAGTTGGCCCTCGCTGCTGGAACGGGGCCTTGTTCGAAGCCGGCGATGCGTGCTTATCACCCTCGCGGCTTCCACACTTTCCAGAAGTGCTCGGCCGTACCTGACGTTAGAGCTGAAGGAAGAATTCCAGCATCGGACAAGGCATTGCAATGCTAGAGACTGTTCTGAAGAAGCCGGTTCAATCACCGCATCATTTTTCACTTCTTTTTAACAGAAAAATTTCGGTTTTTACGTTGTGAGCATTGATTACGAGAGATAAGGCGGGGTAAAAGTACCTTTTCGACGATCTCCAATCTGATACATTGGTATTTTCTGAAAACTTCTGTGAATTGCATGATAGAGCGTACTTACTACTGTATCAATTGCTAGAGTTTCTTTTTCTTCCATTCGCGTATGAAGAATGGGATGAATGACTACTTAAATGTTACTGTGTGGCCTCATTAATCTGCTATTGACGGGAGCAATGCTTTGTGGTTGAAGTATACGTTCTGTTCACACTAAAGTGACCGCCGCCTATGCTCGACATCAACGACCGATAACCACCCACTTTCGGCAGGCGACAGCTCTGTCAGTGGACGGTATATCAACAGGTCGAGGGCACACGGAAAACAATGCAATAGTTGTCGCAATGTGTAACGTAGCGGTTTACCTGACGTCCAAAAGGGCACGACCACTGCCTTTTGGTCCCAGGGTGACCACGAAGTAATACCATTTCATTCATCCTTGTACTCCTCACTTGAGACAAAATACGAGTGTTAGGAGATATCAATGTAGGACTGGAGCTACACTCACTCTCTGAACAGAGCTTAAGATCGCTTCACTGTAATGACATTAATGTCACAGCTCTCTATCTGGAACATCGTCAGTTTCTCTTAGATACAATTACAGACAAAGTAATTTTAACACGTAATACTTCTGCTTACTTTTCTTTCCATCGCTTGACATTCTTAATTCGTAATGGTCGTGACAGAGGACTTGCGCATAATACTGGTAGTGTGCAGCAATTCGAAACACCTGAACCAT